>NC_056737.1:626546540-626691540 GCF_019279795.1 Protopterus annectens
CCAAAAGTAAATTAAAGTTTTGGAATGGTCCAGCCAGAGCCCAGACCTAAATCCAATAGAAAATCTGTGGGGTGACCTGAAGAGGGCTGTGCACAAGGGATGCCCTCGCAATCTGACAGATTTGGAGCGCCTTTACAGTGACGAGTGGGCAAATTTTGCCAAGTCAAGATGTGCCATGCTGATAGACTCCTACCCAAGAAGACTGAATGGTGTAATTAAATCAAAAGGTGCTTCAACAAAGTATTAGTTTAAGGTTGTGCATACACAACAAAGTATTAGTTTAAGGGTGTGCACACTTATGCAACCAGCGTATTGTCCGTTTTTTGTTTTTTATATTTTTCCCCTAACAGATTTGTTTGTTTTTCAACTGAATTTTACAGGTTATAGGTCACATTAAAGGAGGGAAAAGTTTTGAAATGATTTATTGTGGTCTCATTTTCTTATATCACAAAAATCTGGCATTTTAACAGGGGCATACACTTTTTATACCCACTGTGTCGCTTTATATATATATAAAAACAACCAACAAAACCTAGCACTAGTTCACAGTAATATAAAGAATGTCCTTATGCTGAGCAAAAAAAAGGTTCAACCCACATTTCTTTCAAAGATTTATTAATCCAATGTTTCAATGGCTTCGGACAGCCACGACTTCATAACAAGCAAACCGGTTTCACCCGATAGGCGTAATCAGTGCTCAATTGCCCGGATTCACTTGCAGGACAATTAAATACACATTTTTTCTTTCTGTGTTAAAGTGACAAACCCTTATACAGAAAAATATATCTGTTATACAAACCAAGCAAGCACACTACTAAAAAGTAAAAATAGCAAAAAAAAAATCCCATTACTGTTTATATTAATAAGAATTTCTACATACAAGAGCATATTCTATAGATCTATTATTAAAGCAAACAGAAAATGATTATGTATTACTAGCAATCTAAATTAAAAAATTTCATTCAATTCTGGTTTATAAAGAGCTCCCAGTTTTAGTATCTACATTTTTTCTTTTGAATCTAATATTTTATGTTTCTTTGTTATGGTGATATTATCACCCAAAACTTTCCCCGGGATTCATGAAGCTCGGCGCAAGGCCGGCGTAAGGCCTGCGCCGGCGGTGCAGTGAATAGCCGGCGTAGTAGCGCGATATGCATAGTAATGAGAGCGCGCCGCAACCACAGACACGTGCGTAGTGTACGTGAGCGAGCCCAAGTAGGATGCGTCCGGAGGCGTGGCTAAGCCGGCAGGCGGTGAGCAACCTAATGTGCTGACTGCCACGGTCCACCCATAATAGTAATGGCAGCAGCCAGGGCCCGTGCAGAATGAAACGCACGTAGAGTATGCAACATAGTACCCGTCCCAACAAAACGGAGAAGCAAATACAACCCACGAAGCCCTAAGTGTACCCGTAAAAGGAACAAAGGATACGCGTAACACCGTGTTTGTCCCGCAATGCACCGTCAGTGGGCATACCCAGAGAATGTGTACCGCAGCATGTCAGCGCGCCGCACCGACATAGGAGTAGCGACTAAGGTTACCACCTGTCCCACTTTGCGAGGGGCAGTCCCTCTTTGGGCAGTTGTGTCCCGATAAAAAATATTAAAAACGGCAAATGTGCTAAGATTGTAGGACATAATGATATCCCGTATTTAATGTAATGGTTGCATGAATTGGTTATTTCCGTAACTGAAATACCTAAATGTCACAAGAAACAGAACAAGCAACCAAACTGCTACAACAATAAGCTTTTATTTAGGCAAACAAGTGAAGTTCTATGCTATATAGTGACCGTGGGTATGTGTCGGCCTGTAAAATCTGATGTGAGTCCGAAAATATCCCACCTTGGCAACTGGAAAAGGTGGCAACCCCAGTAGCGACATGGGCATGGTCACCAGGGTTACCAGCTGTCCCAATTTGCTATGGACAGTCCCTCATTGGACAGTTGTGTCCCTGCAAAAATCGAAAAACTGGCAAATGACCTGAGATTTCCTGCCAAAAATATTCCATAATATACCTGTAATAGTAGCATAAAACATATATTTTGTATATGAAACACATACATGGCATAAGAAACTGAATAAGGAACCCAAATGCTAACAGAATAAGCGTATATTATGGCAAACAAGTGAAGTTCTGTCAACTCCACTTGCTGTGGGTATGTGTTGTCCTGCAAAATCCGATGTTTCCACAAAACATGTCCCACTATGGGCATTGGAAAAGGTGTCAACCATAATGGTCACAAGCAGTAGTGAGAGTACATAGCCGGGTAGCTGTGTCGACATAACAACAGGAAGGAACCAAGATACCCTAAACACAGGCAAACATGTGCATAGCAACATGTCCCACACCCAGCAACGTGTTTGTCGCATACACAGGACGGCGTATGTTTAAGTGTAATATCCAGAAGCAGAACCCATGCATGCAGATGTAATACACAATAGCCTCATTGTAGCATGTAAGTCCCACCCATGTACGCCTGTGCACCCAAACCAGCTAGCATCTTTGTGCAGCTACACACCTACACACAATGGGCATACCTGAAATGTGGTAAGAAGATTGTGTTAGGCAGTGCCACGCGGGCAAATATGTACCCCACATGTCACCAACCCACCTCAGGTACAGATATGGAAATGGCTGCATGTGAATGTGTCTGCAGAATGTGTACATCCCGCATGTGGTATGTACCCGTCCAAACCATATAGGTTTGCACACGCCACGGTGCACATAACTGTACACATGTGGACAAGTCGGGTTGTTGAACCACCGCATCGATGATTAGCTATGCAGAGAAGTCAAACACATATAGCGGAACATGTGCCTACCAAACAGGACGTCCTAACAGGGTGCTACAGGCAAAGAAGGGGAAGGTGGGACATCACATGTGGAGAGTAGCGTTGCCAGACGGCCAAATACACACGGTCAAGGTAAAGGACGGAACAACATGCATATGGTCGGATGGATGTTGTTAGAAAAATATATATAGAAACACATATGAAGTGCCAGTTTAGAATCAAAATACTATATAATGCATTGAATTGTACCGTACAATATGGCAGTAGAAATGATCATGCATGTAATTGGTGAAGCTTAGCTGTAGTGTGATCAAATTCTGACCCTGGCAGTAACCAGTACAGCAGGCTTATGTCTCTCAGCATTAATTATCTGCTGGGTTACAGAAAAATAAATGTATGTACATGCATAACATCTCCCCTTCCCCTGAGGAGGATGGCCTTGTGAGCTCTATCGAAGATAAGAGTACAACTCCTTACCAGAGAGACAAAGGAACGTATTAAGAAATGAACTGACTACTGTATCGGAACAGTCCAGGGTCCTTGAAACAGCTACAATTACAGAAGGACACTGTAATTGACCAGGTGCCTTGCAAGGCTGTGTTATTCTCATGGGAAAACATTTTAAAAGCACGACCTCAGCACCCACGTATGTATAGAATATTGCGGACCATAGTGATGGAAATGCCCTGTGACCGACCACGTCAGTATGGTGGGCAAAGGCTGATTGTAAACACTATATAAAGAAATTGCTTACTGTATAGAGTCAGACAAAACTCCCATACTTGGACTGTATATTAGTTTGCCTGCCTGTGTACACTACTAAAACGTTGTGAACCCGAGCTTCCTGTGTTATTGACTGTCACTTAGAAAAGCCTACTGATTTCTACAGTCTGGTTTTAACAACTTATTTGACATTGTGGTCCTTCTTAGCCGGAATTCCCTTGGTAAGCTACAGGTCAGAGTGCATGGGTGGTTAGACATCTGCGCAGGAGAATTTGCCTAAATGGTTCTTCTTGAGTGAAAAGACCTCCGACTGAATTGTTGTGTGTAAAGAGGCTGTCCACTGTCTGATCTGTGGCTGAAAAGCGGAAAACTGGATCCCAAGAAGAAAATGTGCAGTCATAAACAGGAGGCTCAGGTAAGGAGGGTTTGCCTCTTTGTCTCTATTGTAGATCAGGGACCAGACTACATTGTGTTTCTGTTAACAGTTGTGATAGCAGGAAGACCAATCCAAGTAGTTTTAAATCTGGACATAGATCAGGGGAACACAGAGTAGAGTAAATAGTCATTGTAGACACTACAGTGGATACAGGGAAGGAGATACCATGTGGTACGAGAGAAGGGTTACGTAACAGTCGTGTAGAGGATATGGGAGATTAGTGCACAAACAGATCATGTGATCCGCGTTTGACGGGTGACGTGAAGTATATGCAATTGCAGAGAGCACATAATGTGAGATATTCTGCAAAATGGGGTAATAAATATGACATTGATGGTATATTAGACAAAATATCGTTACTGAAACATTGGAATCACTGAAAATGTGATGCAGATGTTCTAGGGTAACCACCTGTCCCACTTTGTGAGGGACAGTCCCTCTTTGGCCAGTTGTGTCCTGCAAACAAACTGAGCAAATGGCAAATGTCCTGATATCTTAGGACAAAGATTTCTCAGATATCTTTTTAAATGGTAGCATAAAACAGTACTTTTGTATCTGAAACACCAAAATATCATAATAAACAGAATACGCAACTGAAATGCTACAAGAATAGGTTGCTCTCCTGGCAAAAAGTGAATTGCTGTCCTATGTACTGGCCGTGGGTATGTTTTGCCCTGCCAAATTACACGTTCCTAACACTAATGTTCCACTTTGTGCATTTGAAAAGGTGGCAACCCTAAGATGTGCAGGCGACAAAACAGCGACAATTGGGTATCCGTCAAGCACATAGGTGGATTGAGGTAGTGAACCGAAGGGAACAGAACACTAGAAATGCGAAAGCATCATACGTACACAAAGAAGATAATAATACAGTAGTAGCGACAGCCCCCCCCACCCCCCCTACCACCTCCGATACCACATCCAGGATATGAAGCGGGAGGGCAGGCTAGTCCCCCCCACGTTATCCTGTGGCAACAGAGGTATCACAATGACCAAATGTAAGAGAAGCTATTGAAACCACATCCCGAACTCGTAACATATCTAGGGACACTCAAGTAAGAAGACAGTCACTAGAACAGAGTGAGGACATCTGTCAATTAATTGAAGTACCGAACCCTCATGCAGGACAGGAAGGCCAGGACCCAACTCCCTTAGTGTATAGACCGTGGACACCAGAAGATATCTGTAAAGTCACAGAGGGAATTCCCCATCTACAAAGTAATCACTATTCACCATGCAATACCCCTGTATCTTCTGATAGAAAAGCAAAGGGGAATGGCGGATGGTACAGGATTTACAAGCTGTAAATCATGTAATAATACCTAGGGTACCGATGGTGCCAGACCCACACACTATATTGAATGCTATGAACACGCCACAGAAGTATCTTACCGTGGTACATATAAGCTATGCTTCCTTTTCAATACCTATACATCCAGATAGTCCGTATTGTTTTGCATTTACATTCAGGGTAACAGATACAGCTATACTCGGCTATCGCAGGGATACTGTGAAAGTACGATATTCGCACAGGAGATGGCTAGCAACATTCCGGTGTTTACTCCACCCGGGGCCAGTCAAGTTCTACTTTATGTGGATGATATTCTGCTTGCGGCCCCTACCCAGCAGCAATGTATGGAAGATACAATAGCATTATTGAGATATTCAGCAGAACAGGGACATAAATTAAGCAAGCATAAATTGCAACTACAGAGAATACAGGTCAAGTACCTGGGTTATGTGGTATCCAAGGAGGGTAGAACATTACATGACGATAGGAAGGCAGCAATTTCACAAGCACCCAAGCCAACTACCAAGAAGGGAATGATGTCCTTCCTGGGCCGACTAACATTTGTCAAAGCTGGTTACCAAACAATGCTTTGGAATCTGCTCTATTGTCTGCCTTAATCTGTAATACACCTATGGCAGCACAACATATACTACACTGGATTCCAGTAGCAGAAACAGCTTTCTGCAGACTAAAACGATTGATAGCTTCAACATCTGTATTAGGTCTCCCGAATAATCATAACAGATGTTGTCAGACTGTAGCTTGTAAGCAGGGATATATGACGTCAGTCTTGATGCAACAGCATGGAAGTAAGCAACGCCCCATAGCTTACTACTCATCGCAGTTGGACAGTGTGGCATGGTCAGTGCCATATTGTATACAGGCAGTTGTTACAGCACCCATGGCAGTACAGGCCCCAGCCTTAATGTTATTATTCCATCCTCTCACTGTGAGAGTGTCTCATGCAGTTGCGATCATTGTGCTGCAAGAGAAGATAGCATTCCTGACCCGTGCTAGACATCTGTCTTGTTTGATCATACCCCTGAGTCAACCTCATATGGTGATTGAACGTTGTACAACATTAAACCTATCAACGTCACGTCTGACACCTGTGTATGGCACACCACACAGTTGCCTATATGAAATGGATGAAATAACTCCACACAGACAGGATATCACTGATATACTCATAGATGATGCAGAGGTGACAATTTATGTGTACGGATCATGTAGAAAGAGTCCTACAGGAAAGAATCAAGTAGGTTATGCAGTAGTTATTGATAATGAGATTGTAGACGCCCAACCCCTGCAGCATAATGTGTCTGCTCAAGCAGCAGAATCGATAGCTTTAACACGTGCTTGTACTCTAGCGAAAAACTGATGTGTGGACATTTATACCGATAGTCAGTATGTTGTCTGTACAGTGCATGTTTATGAGCAGCAGTGGAAGAATAGGGGAATGATAACATCCACCGGTAAACCGATTAATCATGCGCAATTGATCTTGAATGCATTAGATTCCATTCAGTTACCCACTAAAGTAGCTAATTGTAAATGTGCAGCTCATACAAAGCAACAGGATAACATTAGGAAAGGTAAGGCACGAGCTGATGCAGCTGCAAACAAGCAGCCTCACAGTTGGAAAGTGTCTGTTTGAATGAGGAATGACAATCCTCAGACATTCTAGATGTAGAAATGTTACAAACAATGAAAACATCAACTACGAAAGCAGAAAAGCAGACGTGGGTATGACGAGGAGCAATCCTTGAAGACGGACTGTACATATCCACAGTGAGAAAGCCAATATTAACGTCTAATGTATTCAGATATGCGGCTTTGTTGAGCCATGGGTAGAGCCATGTCTCAACAGGGGGGATGGTACAGTTGGTTAACAGAATACCCCTAACATACGGAATTAGGAACCACATACAAACATCATGAGCAGCGTGTCACATTTGCAGTAGATATCATGCACAGGGAGCATTTAAACCCGAGAAGAGTGGGTTTACCTACACCACCATAACCGTTCCATTATTTGTATGGAGTTTATACAGCTGAATAAATGTGAAGGGAAGAAATACTGTTTAGTGATTACATATATATTATCAAAATGGGTGGAAGCATTCCCAACCAGGAATCCGGATGCAGCAGCAGTGGCAAAGGTGCCAGTAAAATAAAGTATCCCTAGATCTGGCATACTGTAAAGAAGCTACAGTGACAATAGAACACATTTTGTGAACCAGACAATCCAGCAACCTGGGGGATTATTTGGTATTACCATGAATATAAATTGCATGTACAACCCACAGTCAGCATGACTGGTGGCGCACAATGGGATCCCGAGAAATAAGTTGAGGAGGTTGGTGGGTGACACCCAGACGAGTTTCATTTGCTGTCTACCTCTAGCATTGCTGAGCATGACAACAGTTCCAAATGTAAAGTGTTTGACCCCTTAGTAGTATTTGGAATGGCATATCATGTGCCAGAGTGGAAAGCTGTCATGTCTGCAGAGCTGGAGGTCGATGGCTCATTAGCAGGTGACATGAGAGGATTGTTAACCAATAACACTGTTTTGCAGTTAAAGTCTTTTACAGATAAAGAGCAAGCGAAGCCGGACGCATAGCTGACACCAGTATCCTGTGTGTATGTCACTGTTATCCAAAGAAGATAATTGCCAAGTCCAACGTGTGAAGGTCTGTACCAGGTACTGTTGGCAACGCCTACTGCAGTAAAGCTTGCGGAGAGGTCGTCCTGGGTTCACCTCACATTTGTCAAACCGGTAAAGGATATCAAGTCTGATTTACATCTTGTAGCTGATATACCATAGAGACTGAATCACCCGGGCCAGACTGTATAACAATACAAAGCAACCCCAAAGACATTTGGTTTACTGTCCTACTGATCATACACCTATTAACCATGTTTGTGTTGACTTTACATTTGCTGGGACCTTACCTGCATATAACTACACAGATACAAATAGTGATGCGTGATGAACTGGCCACAGAGTGGCATCCAAACTTCAACACATACCTAGGCATGACGCATGTGCATGTACAGACTATGAACATTTTAAATTGCTGTGTTTGTACTGCCATACCTACATCATATGGAGGACTTCCGATGTATGTTGTCCCCTTGGGGATAGATTGAGACTTGTGAATATTTACACTTTGATACAGGTTCTGTGAGATCACAGGACAAAGTGGCACTGTACTTACCTGTTACACAAAAAGGAATTGTTTGTTGTCATAAACATGATACAGTTCAAGTTGGTGGGAGTATTTGTAACATAACTGTGTCTTACAAATGTCATATAACAGCCAAAGATCACAGTACTAGTTGTAGCACCATTCATGATTTGTATTGAAGCTTCATGAGAACAACGTGGAAGGATGTGCAGAAACATCCTGAATTGTATAAACAGTCCTCTGTTATAGACAGGAAAATGTTACATGCAGAGGTAACCCGCATCAGTAGTAAAGTAGAATATTGTTATTTTGTTTGTGGGAAAAAAGCATATCAATGGTTACTTGAGAATTGGTCCGGCAGTTGTTATTTGGGTTATCTGGCTCCAGTCACATGACATACTGCACAATTGCCTCTGTACCTAAAACGAACTATAACACATATAGCTCGAAGAACTGGGAACACAGTTGAGAAACCTACTAATCCAGTGGGTGAAATGGAAGCTGTTCTGAAAATCCATTCTTCTGCAAGAGATAAAGGAATATCGATTCATATGGACTTGAGTGACAGCGTTATATCCTGGGCTGGAACACTCCCAGCTTGTGGAGTAGTGAAATCAATCAGGGAACAGAGGAAGTTGTCAAAACCTGTCGGAGGAATGAGCAATGTGACTTTTCGCTCTTGAACTTGTGACTGATGAACTGGATGCAATGAGAACTGTTGTGTCACAAAATGTAATAGCGCACGACTGCACCCTGGCAGCGCTTATCAAAGAAGACCGCTGTGTCCAAGTACCACATAATAAGAACAATATCAACGCCCACCTAGAGGTAATACAGCAGGTGTCATCCATGGCGGAACCAGGCCCAAACCACTGACGAACCATTTCCACAAACCATTTGGTGGATGGGGTTCAGTCATACTGAATATCTTGATTGCCATTTGTGTTGTTCTGCTCATATTGGGAGCATGTGTCTGTTGCGGGATACTTTGCATGTAAGTATTAGTCAGGGACTCTGTCGACGTATCTGTAACCGAGACTATGTATCAAGACCTGTAGTGGTATTTGTTAATACAAAATGAAATCCTTTCTGAAATGTACAACAAATGACTTGCCTAGTTAAACGTTCCAGAGAGGAAGAGGCTAGGGAATGAAATAATGTTGTATATGTTTCTGGATCGAATAGAAGCAATCAAAGGAGGAGAATGTTAGCAAAATATATATTTAAACATATATATGACGCTAGTTTCAAATAGTGTATAATGCATATAATTCTATTTTACAATATGGCAGTAGAGCTTATCATGCATGTAATTGCCTGTAGTGTAGCTGCAGTGTGATTGAACCCTGACCCTGGCGGTAACCAGTGCAGCAGGTGTATGTCATTCAGCATTAGTCATCTTCTGGGTTAGAGAATAATAAATGTATGTATATGAAATGTATGTACATACATGGCATAAGAAACTGAATAAGGAACCCAAATGCTACAGAATAAGCTATAGTATGGCAAACAAGTGAAGTTCTGTCAACTGCACTTGCTGTGGGTATGTGTTGTCCTGCAAAACCATGTTTCCACAAAACATGTCCCACTATGGGCATTGGAAAAGGTGTCAACCATAATGGTCACAAGCAGTAGTGACAGTACATAGCCGGGTAGCTGTGTGACGTAACAACAGTAAGGAACCAAGATACCCCAAGCACAGGCAAACATGTGCATAGCAACATATCCCACACCCAGCAACGTTTGTCGCATACACTGGATGATGTTTAAGTGTAATATCCAGAAGCAGAACCCATGCATGCAGATGTAATACACAATAGCCTCATTGTACATGTAAGTCCCACCCATGTACCCTGCACCCAAACCAGCTAGCATCCGTGCAGCTACAACCACACACAATGTGCATACCTGAAATGTGGTAAGATGTTGTGTTAGGCAATGCCACGGGCAATATACCCCACATGTCACCAACCCACCTCAGGTACAGATATGGAAATGGCTGCATGTGAATGTGTCTGCAGAATGTGTACATCCCATGTATATGTACCCGCCCAAACCATATATAGGTTTGACACGCCACGTGCACATAACTGTACACATGTGGACAAGTCGGGTTGTTGAACCACCGATCGATGATTAGCTATGCAGAGAAGTCAAATCACATATAGCGGAACATGTGCCTACCAAACAGGACTAACAGGGTGCTACAGGCAAAGAAGGGAAACTGGGACATCACATGTGGAGAAGCTGGACGGGCCAAATACACACGGTCAAGGTAAGGATGAACAACATGCATATGGCGGATGGATGTTGTTAGAAAATATATATAGAAACACATATGAAGTTCCAGTTTAGAATCAAAATACTATATAATGCATTGAATTGTACCGTAATATGGCAGTAGAACTATCATGCATGTAATTGGTGAAGCTAAGCTGTAGTGTGATGGAATTCTGAACCTGGCAGTAACCAGTACAGCAGGCTTATGTCTCTCAGCATTAATTATCTGGTTACAGAACAATAAATGTATGTACATGCATAACATCTCCTTCCTGAGGAGGATGGCCTTGTGAGCTCTATCAAGATAGCAGTACAACTACCAGAGAGACAAAGCAACGATTAAGAAATTAACTGTCCACTGTATCGAACAGTCAGGGTCCTTGAAACAGCTACAATTACAGAAGGACACTGTAATTGACAAGGTGCCTTGCAAGGCTGTGTTATTCCCATGAAAACATTTTAAAAGCACGACCTCAGCACCCACGCATGTATAGAATATTGCGGACCATAGTGATGGAAATGCCCTGTGATACCACGCCAGTAAGGTGGGCAAAAGCTGATTGTAAACACTATATAAAGAAATTGCTGTATAGAGTCAGACAAAACTCCATACTTGGACTGTATATTTGCCTGCCTGTGTACACTACTAAAACGTTAGAACCCGAGCCTCCTGTGTTATTGACTGTCACTTAGAAAAGCCTACTGATTTCTACAGTCTGGTTTTAACAACTTATTTGACATTGTGGTCCTTGTAGCCGGAATTCCCTTGGTAAGCTACAGGTCAGAGTGCATGGGTGGTTAGACATCTGGAGGAGAATTAAATGGTTCTTCTTGAATGAAAAGACCTCCGACTGAATTGTTGTGTGTAAAGAGGCTGTCCACTGTCTGATCTGTGGCTGAAAAGCGGAAAACTGGATCCCAAGAAGAAAATGTGCAGTCATAAACAGGAGGCTCAGGTAAGGAGGGTTTGCCTTTGTCTCTATTGTAGATCAGGGACCAGACTACATTGTGTTTCTGTTAACAGTTGTGATAGCGGTCAAGACCAATCCACATAGTTTTAAATCTGGACATAGATCAGGGGAACACAGAGTAGAGTAAATAGTCATTGTAGACACTACAGTGGATACAGGGAAGGAGATACGTGGTTGAGAAGGGTTACGTAACAGTCGTGTAGAGGATATGGGAGATTATGACAAACAGATCATGTGATCCGCTGACGGTGACGGAAGTATATGCAGAGAGCACATAATGTGATATATTCTGCAAAATGGGGTAATAAATATGACATTGATGGTATATTAGACAAAATATCATTACTGAAACATTGGAATCACTGAAAATGTGATGCAGATGTTCTAGGGTAACACCTGTCCACTTTGTGAGGGACAGTCCCTCTGCGGCCAGTTGTGTCCTGCAAACAAACTGAACAAATGGCAAATGTCCTGATATCTTAGGACAAAGATTTCTCAGATATCTTTTTAAATGGTAGCATAAAACAGTATTTGTATCTGAAACACCAAATATCATAATAAACAGAATAAGCAACTGAAATGCTACAAGAATAGGTTGCTCTCCTGGCAAAAGTGAATTGCTGTCCTATGTACTGGCCGTGGGTATGTTTTGTTCCTGGCAAATTACAGTCAACACTAATGTCCCACTTTGTGCATTTGAAAAGGTGGCAACCCTAAGATGTGCAGGCCACAAAACAGCAATTGGGTATCCGCACACATGGACTGAGGTAGTGAACCAAGGGAACAGAACACTAAAATGTAAAGCATCATAGCATAATAAAGAAGATAATAATACAGTAGCAGTACAGATCTACCACCTCCGATACCACATCCAGGATATAAGGAGGGCAGGCTAGTCCACGTATCCTGTGGCAACAGAGGTATCACAATGACAAATGTAAGAGAAGCTATTGAAACCACATCCAACTCGTAACATACCTAGGGACACTCAAGTAAGAAGACAGTCACTAGAACAGAGTGAGGATATCTGTCAATTAATTGAAGTACCGAACCCTCATGCAGGACAGGAAGGCCAGGACCCAACCCCCTTAGTGTATAGACGGTGGACACGAGAAGATATCTGTAAAGACACAGAGGGAATTCCCCATCCACAAAGTAATCACTATTCACCATGCAATACCCCTGTATCTCTGATAGAAAAGCAAAGGGGAATGGCGATGGTACAGATTTTACAAGCTGTAAATCATCTTATTATACCTAGGCTACCGTTGGTCCCACACCCACACACAATTTTGAATGCTATGAACACCACAGAAGTATCTTACCGTGGTACATATAAGCTATGCTTCCTTTGCAATACCTATACATCCAGATAGTCCGTATTGTTTTGCTTTACATTCAGGTAACAGATACAGCTATACCGGCTATCGCAGGGATACTGTGAAAGCAATGATATTCGCACAGGAGATGGCTAGCAACATTCGTTTACTCCACCCGGGCCAGTCAAGTTCACTTTATGTGGATGATATTCTGCTTGCGGCCCCTACCCAGCAGCAATGTATGGAAGATACAATAGCATTATTGAGATAATCACCAGAACCGGGACATAACTTAATCAAGCCTAAATCTCAACCACAGTGAATACACGTCAAGTACCTGGGCTATGTGGTATCCAAGGAGTGTAGAACTTTACCTGACGATAGGAAGGCAGCAATTAGCACCCAAGCCAACTACCAAGAAGGGAATGATGTCCTTCCTGGGACTAACATAAAGCTGGTTACCAAACAATGCTTTGAATCTGCTCTATTGTCTGCCTTAATCTGTAATACACCTATGGCAGCACAACATATACTACACTGGATTCCAGTAGCAGAAACAGCTGCAGACTAAAACGATTGATAGCTTCAACATCTGTATTATCTCCTAATAATCATAACAGATGTTGTCAGACTGTAGATTGTAAGCAGGGATATATGACGCCAGTCTTGATGCAACAGCATGGAAGTAAGCAACCATAGCTTACTACTCATGCAGTTGGACAGTGTGGCATGGTCAGTGCCATATTGTATACAGGCAGTTGTTGTTAACCCATGGCAGTACAGGCCCCAGCCTTAATGTTATTACCACCTCTCACTGTGAGAGTGTTCATGCAGCATGTGCTGCAAGAGAAGATAGCATTCCTGACCCCTAGACATCTGTCTTGTTTGACATACCACTGAGTCAACCTCATATGGTGATTGAACGCTGTACAACATTAAACCTATCAACGTACGCCTGACACCCGTGTATGGCACACCACACAGTTGCCTATATGAAATGGATGAAATAACTACACAGACAGGATATCACTGATATACCCTTAGATGATGCAGAGGTGACAATTTATGTGTACGGATCATGTAGAAAGAGTCCCACAGGAAAGAATCAAGTAGGTTATGCAGTAGTTATTGATAATGAGATTGTAGACCAACCCCTGCAGCATAATGTGTCTGCTCAAGCAGCAGAATGATAGCTTTAACACGGCTTGTACTCTAGCAAAAATGATGTGTGGACATATCCGATAGTCAGTATGTTGTCTGTACAGTGCATGTTTATGAGCAGCAGTGGAAGAATAGGGAATGATAACATCCACCGTAAACCGATTAATCATGAATTGATCTGAATGCATTAGACCATTCAGTTACCCACTAAAGTAGCTAATTGTAAATGTGCACATACAAAAGCAACAGGATAACATTAGGAAAGGTAAGGCATGATGATGCAGCTGCAAAACAAGCAGCCTCACAGTTGAAAGTGTCTGAATGAGGAATGACAATCAGACATTCTAGATGTAGAAATGTTACAAACAATGAAAACATCAACTACGAAGCAGAACAGACGGGTATGACGAGGAGCAATCCTTGAAGACGGACTGTACATATCCACAGTGAGAAAGCCAATATTAACGCCTAATGTATTCAGATACTTTGTTGAGCCATGGGTAGAGCCATGTCTCAACAGGGGATGGTACATTGGTTAACAGAATACTAACATAATGGAATTAGAAACCACATACAAACATCATGAGCAGTGTCATTTGCAGTAGATATCATGCACAGGGAGCATTTAAACCGGGAGTGGGTTTACCACACCACCATAACCGCTGCACATTTGTATGGAGTGTATACAGCTGAATAAATGTGAAGGGAAGAGATAGTGTGTAGTGATTACATATATATTATCAAAATGGGTAGGAGCATTCCCAACCAGGAATCCGGATGCAGCAGGGCAAAGGTGCCAGTAAAATAAAGTATCCCTAGATCTGCATACTGTAAAGAAGCTACAGTGACAATAGAACACATGTGAACCAGACAATCCAGCAACCTGGGGATTATTTGGTATTACCATGAATATAATATGTACAACCCACAGTCAGCATGACTGGTGGCTGACAATGGGATCCCAGAAATAAGTAGAGGTTGGGGTGACACCAGACGAGTTACATGCTGTCTACCTCTAGCATTGCCGGCCATGACAACAGTTCCAAATGTAAAGCGTTTACCCCTTCAAGTAGTATGTGGAATGGCATATCATGCCAGAGTGGAAAGCTGTCATGCCTGCAGAGCTGGAGGTCGATGGCTCATTAGCAGGTGACATGAGAGGATTGTTAACCAATAACACTGTTTTCAGTTAAAGTCTTTTACAGATAAGAGCAAGAAGCACGATAGCTGACACCAGTATCCTGTGTGTATGTCACTGTTATCCAAAGAAGATATTGCCAAGTAACGTGGAAGGTCTGTACCGGTACTGTTGGCAACGCCACCGCAGTAAAGTATGGAGAGGTCGTCCTGGGTTCACCTCACATTTGTCAAACCGTAAAGGATATCAAGTCTGATACATCTTGTAGCTGATATACCATAGAGCAATCAGGCCAGACTGTATAACAATACAAAGCAACCCCAAAGACATGTCTGTCCTACTGATCATACACCTATTAACCATGTTTGTGTTACTTTACATTTGCTGGGACCTTACCTGCATATAACTACACAGATACAAATAGTGATAGTGATGAACTACAGAGTGCATCCAAACTTCAACACATACCTAGGCATGACGCATGCATGTACAGACTATGAACATTTTAAATTGCTGTGTTTGTACTGCCATACCTACATCATATGGAGGACTTCCGATGTATGTTGTCCCCTTTGGGGATAGATTGAGACTTGTGAATATACACTTTGATACAGGTTCTGTGAGATCACAGGACAAAGTGGCATGTACTTACCTGTTACAAAAAAGGAATTGTTTGTTGTCATAAACATGATACAGTTCAAGTTGGTGGGAGTATTTGTAACATAACTGTGTCTTACAAATGTCATATAATAACAGCCAAAGATCACAGTACAGTTGTAGCACATTCATGATTTGTATTGAAGCTTCAATGGAAGGATGTGCAGAAACATCCTGAATTGTATAAACAGTCCCTGTTATAGACAGGAAAATGTTACATGCAGAGGTAACCGATCAGTAGTAAAGCAGAATATTGTTATTTGTTTGTGGAAAGCATATCAATGGTTACCTGAGAATTGGTCCGCAGTTGTTATTTGTTATCTGGCTCCAGTCACATGACATACTGCACAATTGCCTCTGTAAAACTAACTATAACACATATAGGTCTAAGAACTGGGAACACAGAGGAGAAACCTACTAATCCAGTGGGTGAAAAGGAAACTGTTCAGACATTCTTCTGCAAGAGATAAAGGAATGATTCATATGGACAGTGACAGCTTATACCTGGGCTGGAACACCCCAGCTTCAGGAGTAGTGAAATCAATCAGGAACAGAGGAAGTTGTCAAACTGTCGGAGGAATGAGCATGTGACTGAACTTGTGACTGATGAACTGGATGCAATGAGAACTTGTGTCACAAATGTAATAGCACCAGCACCCTGGCGGGAGAATTGGTGCGCGCTTATCAAAGAAGACCGCTGTCCAAGTACCACATAATAAGAACAATATCAACCACCTAGAGGTAATACAGCAGTGTCATCCATGTGAACCAGGCCCAAACCCACTGACTAACCATTTCCACAAACCATTTGTGGATGGGGTCAGTCATACTGAATATCATGATTGCCATTTGTGTTGTTCTGCTCATATTGATATGTGTCTGAGTGGATACTTTGCATGTAAGTATTAGTCAGGACTCTGTGACATCTGTAACCGACTATGTATCACACCTGTAGTGGTATTTGTTAATACAAAATGAAATCCTTTCTGAAATGTACAACAAATGACTGCCTAGTTAAACGCTCCAGAGAGGAAGAGGCTAGGGAATGAAATAATGTTGTATATGTTTCTGGATAATAGAAGCAATCAAAGGAGGGAGAATGTTAGCAAAAATATATATTTAAACATATATAACATGCAGTTTACAAATAGTGTATAATGCATAACATTTTACAATATGGCAGTAGAGCTTATCATGCATGTAATTGCCTGTAGTGTAGCTGCAGTGTGATTGAACCCTGACCCTGGATAACCAGTGCAGCAGGTGTATGTCATTCAGCATTAGTCATCTGCTGGGTAGAGAATACAATGTATGTACAGGTATATCTGCCATCCTTCCACTGAGGAGGATAGGCTGTGAGCTCTATCTAAGACAGAGTACAGCTGCTCACCAGAGAGACAAAGGAACCTAGTAGGAAATGAAGGACTGAATGGATCTGAACAGTGTTGGAACCGTGACAGAGCAGAATTTACCCAAGTGACATTCTAATTGACTATGTGGCTCGTAAGGCTGTGCTATCCTCATGGGAAAACATTTAATAAGCATTACCTTAGCACTGTTGTAGGAATACAATATTGTGGACTATAGCGATGTAAATGCCCCAGTGACTGACCACATCATTAATGTGTGCAAAGATGATTGTAAACACAATACTCATACAGCTGTTACTTGTATAGAGTAAGACAAAACTCTAAACTTTGTACTGCATAGTTATTTGCCTCCTGTGCACAGTAGTAAAATGTTGTTAATCTGAGCTTCCTGTGTTATTGACTGTCATTTTGAAAAGACAATGAGTGTTACAGTTTGATTTAAACAACGTAATTGACAGATGTGTATGTTCTAGCATGGGAATAGGTCAAGCCAACATCACAATCACCATGTGTACCACATACAAACAGCCAGTAACACGCAGTAGTAGTGCATGAAGGCATACACGACTGTGGAATAGTACAGGACATATGGCACGTACAAGTGCAGATGCATGACACAAACCCCAGGATGGGTGTCCCTGCAAAGAGGAACATGTGCCAACCACACCTCCCACAGATGTACCGCAATAAAAACACATGGCAAACACACAGAAACACTACACGTCCAACACATTACTGCAACGGAGGCTGGTCAAACACCAACATGAAGCATGCACAAACAGGGACTTGTGTAATGTTGCCTTAACACCCCCATAGGCCAAAGAAGAATAGAATGGACATATGCATGTAATGTTGTGAAGGATGTGTGGTAGTCCTCAGTATCACAGTGTTAGGGACACAGATACACTGTCATCAACTGTGACGATGTGCACTGTAGACAGCATACCTGCAAGTACAGAGGACAATCATGTGCCACAGAAATATACAAATTGAGAAAGAGGATAGGGATAGACAATGTAAATGTGACAAACTATGAATATAGGTTCACACGTCCATAGGTACAGGGTAGGCCATCGACCCAGGTTCAGCCATAACTACACCATAGTTAGGATTACTTTGCCAACCTTCTGTGCTGCAGATAAAATACATGATATTGCTGTACCTCTGTCAAGCAGTGATAATGATGTAATCCCTGGCCTATACCTGCAATTCCCCATCCAATGGACAACATACACAACAAGGCTAGGAAGGATCTCTGTCTCACATGTACTGTGATGTAGATCCACAGCATTGTGAGTGTCGGGTGATATGTGTCACCCAAACACATCCCATTAATGACCGTGACAAGGTAAATGTCACCTGCCCTTGTGGTTCTGAGGGATGCAGATACAGTAGGTAAAGCATACACATGACATATGGGTTGACATGGCCTCGTATGTCAGGCACAGGTCAACACTAAACAACAGGTATGTGACTGAATGGGGCAGGGTCCTACAACTCGGGCAGCATTACACAAAATGTTGTCATCCTGCATCTGTAACGACAATTAACCTATGAGGCCTTCACAGCTGCTGTAGGTGTATGGTCAGATACCCTGAATGGGGCAATGTAGTAAATCATAGGTGTAACAGTAATGGGTACAAGGAGACAATGACCTACCCTGATGTAGATGTGAATCCCTGCACAAACAGGTGGGCAATGTAGAAGTCCCACAACCACAGATAGCAACCAGTGTGTTGAATGAATGGTGACCACAAACTCTGTCCCCTGATCCCTGGTAATCACCCCTGTGCCAGTGGACAGCCACCTATATGCTGGACAGTGACCTAGTACCTCGACAGGTATGATGTTGCATTACTTAGCATTTAGCTGTGGGACATGTCCCTGACAGCAGATATGCATATCTGGGAGGCCCTTGAAGGATATCTGTGTCAGATGTCTGTCCCACTATGGCACCTGTTTTGCAGTCATCTACAAACAATGTTGCCCATAACAATGTTGCCCATAACACCCTGTGCCCATAACACCCCTGTGTGCCTGTACTGTGGAAATGTAGATGTATGAGGAGTGGACCCAGGAAGGGCCCCATGGGACACCGCCATGACAGGCAGTAGGTCTGACATGCTGCCAGCAACTATGACCGCGGTGTGGGTTGTGTCACATAGACAGTTTACAACACATCCTGTGATATGCGTGTTCACATCCCAGCCAATGGGTTTATCAATGATACCTGAGGGGGGTAATGTGTTGAAGGCCTTTGCCAGGTCGAGGTAGGCTGTATGGACTGCAGGACATCAATGGCCTCGTGACTGTCAAAATGTCAACCATGCTTTAAAGGCATGAACCCCTGAATAAGCCAAACCGTGTTGGATGCAAAGTATGCATGTCCACTATGCCCTCATCTACGAGCCGCAGTATGATCCCTCCCCATGTCTTTGCCGATAGGGCCCCTCATGGTAATGGGACAGTAATAACCAGGGACAGTGGAGGCATTGGCCCTGTGACATGGGACTACAGTTGCCATGTGACACAACCTGGGTAATGTACCTGAGGTGAGGCTACAAAGAAATAGCTGTCCTAACTGTGGGTCTAATTCCTCAATGAGATAGTGGAGTACACAGTGGGTCACCAGCTGGTCTCATGGATGCTATGTCCACTACCCTGGAGAGCATGTCCCACCTGTGTGTCACAGAACATTTGGGGACCACAAACCACAGGTACAGACATCTCCTCATGTGTGGGAGGGTGGAGATGTCCTCACTGAACTTGTCAGCCATTTTGGCAATGTGTGTATGTTGAGTAAACTCCACCTCTTGAACCCAGTCAGAGCATATGTGGGAGTGACCTCCCAGGTGTCCAGCATAGCAAATGAAGGTGGTATGATTGTCAGCCAGGTCCATGTAGGTATATCTGTGGAATGTGCCCTGGACCATGTCATGACAGTGTATGTACACATATGATGACCAAGGGTGTCATACCTCACAAGGTGTCTGCTCCGCACTTGTAGTAGCCACCTCCTGTTGTGTACAGCCTGTGTATGGCTGGGGTACACCACACTGGATGCTTGGCATTGGTACAATGAACCACAGTTGGGTAAGGGAATGCCTGGTTCATGCAGTCCTGTAGGTACTGGTAGATGCATATGTGATTGATGCAGTGGCTGCAGTACTGTGACCACTGGCTCAGGGTCCTTAAAGGAGACCACAGTAGTGCAGAATTGTGAAGTCTGCCTCTGAGCAAGCAATGCATGGCAACTGCACTATAGTAACGGATGCCAATAGCAGAAGCCATTGTCCAAATAACATAGATTAATCTCTGCATGGCTAAAATATGTATTATCACATGTATTGACACGTGTCTGCTAATTACAATTGCAATGGCCAGTAAGACCGGCACAAGTCTCATGGATGTACCTAGTCTGGAGGTGTTGTTCAATAATAAGTATGACACCCCAACCGTGACCTCTGGGGATTAATTGTTGCCACCTGCAACATTGGATGTACACCATTGCCCCTGGGTCTCGGAAAACATGGCCTTGTAGTACTCACATAGCGGGTAGTCAAGCAGACATCCGCTGCCATTGTTGGAACACACAGCATCAGTGAAACCACTGGCCACAAGGACACAGTCCGGCTGCTTCTACACTTCATATATGCACAGGTGCCGCATTGTAGGACCCAAAATTTATTAAAGGACAGCGTGCCCGCCCATCATCACCATGAACGGATTGTCGTGACCATCACAGCCACACATACAACGCAAGCGTGTTTACTGTTGATGATAGCGTCCATGAAAATGCAGCACATGCAGAAATACCCAGGTACCGGGTACATAGAACTGCGCCCACATCACAGTCCCGCATACATGAAGGATGTGTATGGCAATGTCGACTGTTGCAGTCAAGGGATCCTGCATGTAGAACCGCTCGGTGTTGCTCTCAGGTAATCCTTTTGTCCCGCCCGTGAGGGATGTGCATAGCACCTGCCTTACTCTCCACTAATAACAAACCATCCACCTGAGAATGCTAAATGCAGGTGTGAAATGTGTACAGCCCTATACTAGTGTCCAGTAGGCAATTTCATGGATGGACAACCGTGATGCTGGAGATGGCACCTACAACTGCAAACCCGGGAAATTACACAGCCGCGTAAGGCATAACACACAGGAAATACACATAGGGACTACAGTTGACATCTCCACATACAAAGTTGGACCGCTCCAACACCGCCACAGCACTCAATCCGCCAGCAACAGAATGAGGAGCACCCGCCAACATACAGCCGGAACAGATGCCACCTGTGGAACACATATACAATGGCACACCCACAACGCCAAGTAGGATATGTAAACTATGGCGCTCCCACCTATGTAGAAGACAACATGGTTAAATGAATATATAGGTGATCAACATGTTCCGTGGTGTTATGTTGAAATACAGTGACGGATATGTCCTATTGGGATGTCTGAGGTTTATTTCACAGTTACAACCAGCATCTTTTGGATGTATGACATTTGTCACAGTACTAAATCATCTGGGTTACAGAAAGACCATGTAGAATGGTAGTCAAACAGACATCCGCCATTGGGGAACACACAGCAGCAGGTGTGAAAAGCACTGGGCCAGTTGACACAGTCCAGCAACATCTAACTTGATATATGCACAGGTTCATTGAAGGACCCAAAATACATTCTCACAGAATCTAATTCTGTGCCGTGTCCGGTCAGTCATCATGATATAGCCATGACCACGCACAGTTAGACATATGCACCACCACAGCGCAGTTTAAGGTTGCTGACAAGAGCCTATGAAATGCAGGACATATGAACAGAAATACCCAGACCGACGTGTCCATACATAAAAGCGCTCCACATCCCAGTCCCGCATTTACGAAGGATGTAATGGGTACTGTTGAGGGTTGCAGCTATGGGATTTTGGGTATGCATAAATGGGGCTCTGTGTTGTGTGGCAGATAATCCGTCCCGCCTGTGGAGGATGTGGCTAGTACCTGCCTTACTCCTACTATCAATGCAAAGCATCCACCGGAGAATGCTAAATGCAGGCGTGAAAGTGTACAGCCCCATACCAGTGTCCAGTAGGCAATTCATGATGGATGGACAAGCCGTGATGAACAAGGACGCGCCTCAGAACTGCAAAACCCAGTGGAATTACACTGCCGCAGTAAGGCATTACACAGGTAATACACATAGGACCTACACTGACATTTCCTACAACAACACAGAGACCCAGATGAGAAGGTCCAAAGCAAAACTGGAGGTACTGTAGAACGGCCGAGGACCACCACAGAGCCCACCAGGAATTAAATGCAGTCACCATAAGATGGCATGTCATTGTTTACAAGCAGACTTTCAGAATACATACAATGCAGTTCAATTCTACTACATTTAAAACCCTTAATTGGGCAGTAACAAGATGTGCTAAGTATTCATTAAATGCCTTAAAGGCTAACAAGCTAAAAAAGTCTACCGGTCACAGATTGCACACAGTGAGTAAATCAGACATTGCTTCAACATCTACATTCTTCCGCGAAAATAATACTACATGTATTAATATGAAAGAGGACCCAACATAATGTTTTCCAAGTGTCTGAGTGTATACGTTACATATATATGTTCTAGGGATTGTGCCAATATATTAATAGAAGTAGAGACACCTAGTAACGAACCCTAATATATAGAGATAAACACTCAGATTATGACTAATGTAAAATATATCAATGGAATGTAAAGATTACAAATGTGGTAAAGTAAATATTCATTTAGAAGGTTAGTTAAATAAATCAATTCAGACATCTTTGTCAAAATACTAAAACAAGGCCAGCGAGGTGCTCTGCCTCACATGTACTGGACAAGTTGTCTCACAGCATATGAGGTCTGGGCATGAATCTGTCCCACCAGCACGTTCTATTAATGACAGTGTCAAGGTGTACGCCACCTGCTCCTTTGTGGTTTGAGGGATTCAGATTCTCGAGGCAGCCAGTCATCAAATTCCGTTCGACATGGCCTTGTATGCCAGGCACAGGTCACCTCTGGGCAAGTGGTATGCCATCGAATAGAGCCGGAACTTTCTGCCGGTCAGCATAACACATATTCTGCCACCCTGCATCCGCTTGTCGATGAACTGTTGGGGCCTTTCCAGCTGCTGCAGGTGTCGGTCAGATACATGCCTCGAACGGGCATTGTACCCAATCATAGGTCTAATGAGTGATGAGTACAGGGACAATGACCTCCCTGATCTAGATGTGAATCCCTTCATATTGAGGTAAAGGAAGGTCATCATCATGCTAGTTAACGTGTGTCGAATCTAACGGTTACCAACAACCCGGGTCCCCAGATCCCTGGTAACCCCTCTTGTGCTCAGTGGATTGCCACCCATATGGTGGTAGCTAGTAACCTTGTTCTTCCCGGCGGGTATGCGACTATGCATTTCGGCATTTAGCTGCAGGCCATGTCTCTGGCACCGCTATCCACACTAGAGGCCCTTCTGAAGGATATCTGTGTCAGATGTAAACCGACTATGGCACCAGCTTGCAGTCATCTGCAAACACGGTCAGCCATAACCCCTGTGTTTGCTTGCACTTTGGAAATGTAGATGCTGAAAACAGTGGACCCAGGACTGCAATACCTGTGACTGGCTGTGAGAAGATACATGCCAGCAACTATGACCATGTGGGTTCTGTGGATTAGCGAGCTTTGTAACCCATCTGGCGTATGTATGTATTTACATCTGCTGATGGGTTTATCAATGATACCTGAGGGGGTATTGTGTTGAAGGCCTTTGCCAGGTCGAGGTAGGCTGTATGGACTGCTTACCCCTCATCAATGGCCTGTGACTGATCCCAAAACAACACGCTAAAAGGCATGATTCGCCTTGACCAAGACAAACTGCTGGATCCAAAGTGATGCAAGTCCCCTATGTCTTTATCTATGAGTTCCATTACAATCGCTTCTCCATGGCTGTGCCAGATAGGCTTTGTCAGAAAGCTACCGGGATATGGTAATTACCAGGTCAGTGGAGGCACCACTCCTGTGAGAGTGTGACTACAGCCTGCCTTTGTGCCACTACTTGGGCACGTATCTCGAGGTGAGTTAAGATGCCAAACAGCTGTCCTAACTGTGGGGTTTTAATTCCCCATTGAGTTCAGATGGAGTACACAGCTGGGACACATCACAGCCCCGCTGGATTGCGGGGTTTGCTGCCTTGGAGAGCATTTCCCACCTGTGCCGTTATAGATGTTCCAGGATCTACAATTCTCTGGTATAGATATCTCTCTCCATATTGTAGAGAGGCGGAAGAATTAGCAATCCAACCCTGTCAGCCAGTATGTTGGCAATGTGTGTAGGTTCCAGTCATCTTCACATCATTCTGAACCTGGTCTAACATATCCTGAGTGTCCTCCCAGGTGTCCAACACAGCTAAAGAGAGGCCTTATGATTGTCTGTCGAGTCCTTGTAGATTTTCTCTGTTGAATTTCCGACAAGTTTCATGACAGCTTGTAGTTCTTCGCATATAATGAGCAAGGGTGTCTCACCTTCACAAGTATTCCTGCCTCTATCTGCAGTAGCTACCTCCTGTCATTGTAGAGCTTGTTCATGGCTGGGGTCCACCAGACTGATGCTGGCTTTGGTACAAAGAGTCTCAGTTTTAGAGGATGTCAGATCCATGCAGTCCTGTAGGTGCTGTGAAGGCATAGGCATGCAGGATTCAGCAGTTTGCGAGACAACAAATTACCAGTTTTGCAGACCACAGTCTAGAAGTGAAATTCGCTTTGAGAAACCCACGTCCGCTCACCACCTCAACCCACCCAGCACCTGACCCTGTCGAGAATAGAGGATTGATTTAATTAGAACGGACATGTCCGTGGCTCAGTGAAAGCTGGCCACGCAATGTTAAACCCATGTAATATAGCGAGACAGGTTATAAATACCGAGGGTTAGTAATGGAAATAGTCCGTCACCAGACCGTGCAATTACTATAACAAGATCTACAACGGGTACACCGCCAATCATAATGTTAGAAGTTAATGGGGGACATGGTACTACAGACATGGACAAATGCCTATGTGACTCATCTAACATTTCAGACATGGTCAGGGCAGTCTGTACACCGGGCGGACAAGACCAAACCCAGCACTACAGGAACAATTATTAACCAAGGCCTGTATGCTGTGAGGGACATATACCCAGATCAGAAATATCCTGTCACGACATAGCATCCTGGGCCATGAGCGGAGGGAATAAGGAATGTTTAATATGTAGTACCGCACCTTTCCAGCAGGAGAATGGATACCTGTGACGCGCGGAGTGCGTGAGTGCGGGGTGGGGTGGGGATAGGTGGATAAATGTAGCTAAGGCACCATGGGTATGCATATTAATGAGACCAACATAGCTAACGGTAGTGGTCATAGAACCGCAGTGGAATGCAGTACCCGCTTGAATTACTCATAGAACATATAAATGTGAACGGCACGAATGCAATGCTCCATGCTGCAAAAGACTGTTACATGTATAAAGGTGGGTGCTGCGTTGCACCATGTCCGTCAACTGGATCAGAGATATGTTACCGAATAGAAGTCACAACTAACACAGACCACGTAACCATTAACAGACCGGCAGTAAACATATATAAACAGAATACGGATATGCATGTATACCGCGTCGAATGTCCCACAATTAGGAAATGCAGCAAAAGCGGTGCGCAGTGCAGATCCACTCGAAGCAGGAAGGTTAAGGATGTGTCCTCCACGCCAACCAGACATATGTCTCGTGCACATGTTAGCCTCTGAAAGTATGGAATCGGGCAACAGCCATGTAAAGTACCGTTAGAAATAGGCGAGAAAACACACGCTTATGCGGGATGAGACAAAACATATGAATGGTGGATAGAATAACGTATGCGTTAGTAGTATGGATTGATGACGGTTATGTGCATCAGTAACCCGACCCACTCTCGTCGTAGGGAAGGCTGCGCCCCGCGACGCACGACCCTTCGCGCTCAGTTGGCTCACACTTGTTGACCGGCCTAGGCTAGCTGATATATGTCCAGTGTCAGCAGAGGCCCGTGGAGAAATGCTCCACACACAATAACAATAGCACAACATACCAAAGTGGCACTGATATGTGCACCAAAGAAGAACAACAATAGTGTCCTGAAAGGACTGGTTACACACAGAGATCCCCCAGACGACAGACAGATATATGGGGTCAGGAAGGTCACGCCACAATTATGGGATCAGGCCGTCCCTTAAGCAGTAGCAAGAAGGTCACACACATGACACGCCAATTTGCCAGGATAGACACTTTCGGTCAATGTAACACACAGCAAGATTATAGGGCCAACTAGCATTTATTGACCATGTGCCAGAACCTGTAATAGTGGAAAGCAGTATGGCATGGTAATTGATGTGTGTACAATATGTAATCCAATACAGACAGTAACAAGCAGGTATGAAACGAGTGGGTTCATATGTATATATGCTACACACAGCAGTCCGGACGTGCCTGCATATATATGACTTTATGGACATAGATTTGTCACTTGAAAACAAGATAAACAACTACAGTTTAATTTCATATTGATATATGTTATAATACAGTCATATTCCTTTGTAACATTGTCACTCATTTACATTCATATTTATACAAAATATGCTTAAATTGTACTGTATTGATTCCATGCTTTGGAATCGTAATACGCAACACTATTATACTACATTGATATACAATATCAATGATCAACACACTACATTCTAAGGTTTACTCCACAACAATTATCAACTATGTTTCCAATATACCGATTGGTATTGACCAATATTGTATTTATATTAACACATTGTTGTTGTATTATTGTTTCCACATTAAGCGTAATGTATGCAACACTGATTTGTATATGTAAACAATGTTATCATCAAGACTCGGAGCACTGTCCACTTAACTCACATGCGAGCAAGGCTTTGCTTGATTAATTGACTTTAAACTGACTCCTGAAGCAGAAGTGCGTGTATGATCCACTATCTAATGATCTTCGCCAGACTGAATTTGCATGCCCCATGTTAGTGGGCAGAGCCTGCGATCTTTTGACTGTGGAGTGTATCGCTTTATCATTGTCTGTTTTGGCCTGATATATGTTCAATAATGTCTTTTATGCAAGATTTAATCATTGTGACTCAAGGTTTGCGTATTTCCGCTTACCGTTAGCACGTGGATATAGATAGCTGCCAAGTAATACATAATATGGGTAGTCAAACAGACATCCGCGATTGGGGAACATACAGCAGCAGTCAAAACCACCTGGCCAGATGGTGACAGTCCAACACGCTCTACACTTCTACATATGCACATCGCGTCTCATTGTAGGACTCCAAAAATTGATCCGCTCGGGCAAATAACCAGGAAGCGATCGACCCAGATCAGAGAGGACAGCGGCACTACTGCACAGCTGGTAGACATATACCACCAGCGGTGTTAAGGTACGATGACAACTGTCCATGAAAGGTGCAGGACATATGCAAACAGAAAATCCCCAGATTGTCATGCGGTCCATAGAAGGGCCCACATCCTGAAGTCCCGCACACATGAAGGACGTGTGTAATGGCACTGCGTGGAGGCGTTTAAGCCATGGGATCTCTGGGTATGCAAAAAATGGGGCTCGGTGTTGTTTGGCAGATAATCCGCTGTCCCATCAAGGGAGGGATGTGGGTATAACGCACTTGCCTTACTTCCCCACTCACACGATGCAAAGCATCCACCGGATAATGCTAAAAGCAGGTGTGAAATGTGTACAGCCCCATATCAGGCGTCCAGTAGGCAATCTCCATGGATGGGTCAAGTGTAACACCAAGATGGCACCTATATAACTGGAAACCTGGTGGAATGTACACAGCTGCAGTAAGGCATAACACAGGAAATACAGAGATAGGGACTACAGCGAGACACCCCATACAAAGTCAGACCACCGTATGAATGCACGGCGCATACAGCAGGCACTCAATCTCGCCGGGTTCACAGTGAAACATGGGGATCACCGCCCATACCGCGGAACAAATGGGCGCAGGCCTAGAACACACATACTAATGGCAATACCAACAACTTCAACTAGGAAGGTCATAGGATGTTTCTAACACTGGCGTGCCTCCCGCATATAACGTAAGTATCCTTCAATGAATAAATAGGGTATACATGTTCTGGTTGTGTTATATTGACAATACAGTGGCGATATGCGTCCTACTGGGCCTTCTGAGGATTATCATTTAAAGCAGTTGCCAACCTGCAGCATTACATCAATACCATTTGGGTTAAGCAATTTAGGCAGAACATGGGTTTCAGTGAAGCACAAACATAATATGCGTAGTCAAACATTGGCTATCCGCCGATTGGGGAACATCATACAGCAGCGCCGTCACAACACTGGCCAGATGGACACAGTCCAAATATGTTTCACATTTTGATATGCACATTTGTGTCCATTGTAGACCTGAAAATTTATCCTTTTGCAATGCCAAACCGGTGCGATCGGGAGACTAAGATGAACCACAGCCGGACTACGCATCAGCTACATATATATATGGCGTAACCACCAGCGTGTCTCAAGGTTGATGAGATAACCGTCCATGAAATGCGTGGACATATGCACAGAAATCCACAGGATTGTCGTAAGTCCACAGATGTAGCAGCCCATTATCCCATTCATCACACATGGAGGATTTCCGGTAATGGGTACTGTCGAAGCATTGCAGCCATGGGATCGTGGGTAGTGCAGAAATGGGTGCTCGGAGATGATTGGCAGATGATCCATTGTCCCGCTTCGCAGGAGGGATGTGGGTACAGAACATGCCTTACTCCCCACCAATAATGTCAATCATCCACCGGAGAATGCGTTACGCAGCTGCAGGTAAATGGGTACAGCTCCTACACCAGTGTCCAGTAGGCATTTCCCAAGGATGGACAAACGACGCCAAGATGGCACCCGTATAATAGCAAAACCTGGTGGAATCACTACCAGCTGTGGTAAGGCATAACACATTGTGAAATAAGGTAGATGGAAACAACAGTAGACACACCCCATAGAAATCCATCCTGCTTCGTATAATCCTCGCCATTACAGCAAACTAACCTGCTTTCGCGAAAGTAGTATGGGATCACCCGCTTCTTAATTCGCCAAGATACACACGGGCTAATTCGTGGAACAACACATATTAATGGCACACCAACAACGCCAACTAGGAAGGTCATAGCATGGTTAAACTATGGCATTCTCACCTTACAAGAAACATCCTTTCATGAATAAATAGGTTCTACATGCAACGCGGCTGTGTTATAATGACAATACAGTGGCGGATAGTTCGGCTACCGGGGACCTCTGAGGATTACTTTCTAAAAGCAGCTACCAAACCTGCAGTACTAGGAGAGTAACACCATATGGGAAGCTAATTGTGGAAGGACACGGTTCCGTTCCGAAAGCACTACATAATATGGGTAGGCAAACAGACATCCGGCTGATCAGAACATACAGTGGCAGTCAAACCATCATCGAATGAATGTGGACACACAGTCCAACATGTTCTACACTTTTACATGATGGCACATCGGTGTCCATTGTAGGAACCCAAAAATTTATCCTGAAGGTGTTGGCGGTAACAGGCCGCTTATCGCAGATTCCAGAAGAGGGTGACAGCCGGGACTACGGCGCATACAGGTAGATATATGCACCACAAGTTTAAGTTCGGCGGGTGAGATGACAAGTGTCCATGGAAAATGCAGGACATGGCGAATAGGACTCCCAGGTTGCTGCGCCGCCCATAGACGCATGCTGCTTCACATCTCATTCCCGCATTACATGAAGTAGATGTGCAATGGGTACTGTCGAGGGTTGCGGTGACATGGGATCGTGGGTATGCAAAAATGGGTCAACCGTGGATTGGCAGATGATCTGCTGTCATGCCGCGCAGGGATCGCGGCATATGGCATAGCGCAAGCATTCGCGACTAATAATGCCAATCATCCATCGGAAAATGCAGAATGCAGTTGTGAAATGTGTACAGCCCTATACCAGTGCGCGTCCAGTAGCAGTTCCCATGGATGGACAAACGTATAGCCAAGATGGCACCTATAGCTGCAAACCTGGGGGAACTCTTAATAGCTGTTGCAAGGCATAACCCAGGAAATGGCTACAGATAGAGACTACAGACACTCCCATGTTGTACAAAGCCAGACCGCTGACTAAGATACCGGCCGCTAATAGCACTCAATCTGTCAAGCAACATAAATGGGGATCACATCGCTCCATACAGAAGCCGAACAGATGGGCGTGACCTGTGGAACCATACCAATGGCAATAATATCAACGCCAGCTGGGAAAGACATACGATGGTCAAACTATGGCGCTTCCCTACCTAATGAAAGACATCCTTCAGTGCGAATTAATAGGGATTGATGTCAACTGGACCTCATGGAAAACACCTAATCAACAATAAAGACTCGCTATGACCCTATGGCCACAAACCATGCGTCACACATAGGTAGATGGAACAGTCAATTCGAAAACATTTCGGCCCTCATTCACCTATTATGGTCACATTATTATGGTATCCAAAGGTTCTTCATAGACATGTATAAGCGCCATCGGAGGCCCTGTAGGCCCCTGTGGAGAGTCTACACATAACATGGAAGCATCCAGGCTTTAAATATCCAATCCACCCCACTTCCATTTGTCACTTTCTATGCTAACAATGAACATGTAGCCACAGCATAGAAAGTACAGATGCACTCAAGCAATCACACACACACATGTCAACATCTCTCAGAAAGCAATCCTATGAATCACACACGTCGATTGACATATGATATTGTACTCATGTCCGAATCCTCAACAATCAAAGACCTAATAATGTGAGCATGCGCGGAAGATATGTATAGTATATCAAATGTAATACAACGGTACAGAACTGACAGAGTGGACAATGTATGTTAACCCTACATCTTGTATTCACACTACATCTCTCGCTACGGGTGTTTCTGCTGTCCACCTCGCTTCTCAAAAGATGCCTCAGCAGTTATCCATCGCATCATCGGCTTCCGGTGTGTACAACCCTCCACCTACTAATTCCATTCTAGTATCCGCACATTCTTCAGCGTTATTATACAGCTGAGGAGGTCCCTCCTGTGGTGTTATAATTCCAGACGTCCGTGAAACAATCCGAATGTAGACGATGCCTTGGTGATGTGCCCCATAGTCGTCGCGTCAGTAGGCATGTATCGCCATCCTGCGGCGCCCAGGGCGCCGCCTAGTAGGGCCACCACCTGTCTAGTAGGCGCAGTCAATGAGGGTATACCAAGATGGGTGCACCATGTGTTGTGGTATGCAAGGCGCCATGAAATAGCCCTCGGCATTGCGCCCCAGGGCAGCATCGACCCGCGGCCGCTGCCGCCGGAGGGGTAGTACAATAGTTCGCATAAGGGTATGTGCAGACGCGTACATGTAACAGCGTCCGGCCAGCGCGATACCTATGAAGTTACAGCTGCGGCACATGGCTATAAAGTGGACACACACACGCCATGCATTGTTAACAGCCAGACATACACACACCATAAATAGGCAAGGGCACACAAGGCGTATGTCGCAGGGCGGCATTGCGTCAGACAGCAAGGATAGCTGTCTGCCACATAATCCAGCAGATGTCTATGAGGTGTTCTGGAACATGGACGGTGCACATGACAATGCATGGATATGCATACGTAACACAGTTATATGTGTCAGTTACCGCCATGCAATATGCTGGTATACACATGGGGAAGACAGCTGTCCGCGGTAGAGCAGCGGCACGGCCCACAACAACATAGGTACATAGATATACAAATAAAGAGATACAGATCGACAATAATATCCGGCAGGCCCGTGAGTGTAATGTACACAGCAGCACCCTACCACACCGATAGTAGGGCGGACGGAGAACGACGTACCACGGAGGGGTCGCTTACTAATTTGAACAAGTGCCTAACAATAAGTACACGAAGCCGCGCCCCGCCATCCACGTAAACACAAGTTAGATTTACGCCAGGTTATGGGTGTTCCACAGAAATGAACTCCTCAAAAGCCATACCGTGGATGAACCCATGCAGCTGGAGAGTTTGGACAATAACATCAATACCACATGTGGCACGCATGGTGATTGACCACACCTACATACCCAACCGCATAAACGCATAACGGCGACAGGTATGGTGGCGCGCGCATGGACCGAAGCACACCACCAGCAGAGGCACATACGGTAAGAACCGGGTGACAACAATGGCGTGACAGGAATGGCAGGCTGAAGGCATAGTGTTTCAAGTTTCATCAAAAGCATGTTCCATCCGCGAGAGGCAGCTGGAAACACACACACACACACACCTTACCCGGAAGGGCCGGGAGCCGAATCCTTACGCCTATCTTTACATGAACTCTACCACAGTATGAAGCATTTACAGAACGCTATCGCAACAGTTTACTTTATACAGCGTTGTCAGAGGCGACAATTTTGAGGCTGGCGACATCAAAATCCAAGACAATAACAGCTGGCAATAGCTGCGTATACGCACAATGCCGTAAAAGCATGTTCATCCCAGAGGCAGCTGGAAACACACACACACACCAATAACGAAGGGCCAGGAGCCGAACCCACGCCTCTATCTTTACATGAACTCAGTACAGTAGCGAAGCATTTACAAGAACGCGCACTGTAGTTTACTGGAGTTACCAGCCATTGTCAGAGGCATATTTCAGGCTGGGTGACATCACCGCGAAGACAATAGCTGGCAATATTAGCCAAGGTATGTGTCTGGCGAAGTTGCCTAAAAGCATACGTTCATCCGCAGAGGCAGCTGGAAAACACACACACACACACACACACACACATCGGGAAGGGCCGGAGTTTCAACCCACGCCTATCTATCTGCCACGAACTCACCACAGTGAAGCATTTCCACAGAATGGCGCTACACCGAGTTTTACCGAGCATCAGCCGGTCAGAGGGCATACTACTAGGGCTGGTGACATCACCCTATGAAGACAATAGCTGGCACAGCTACAAGGCATGTGTTGCTAATACCTAAAAGCATGTTCATTCCCGAGAGGCAGCTGCCGGAAACATCATCACACACACACACACACGGAAGGCCGGAGCCGAACCACGCCTCATCTACATGAACCTACTCACAGTAAGAAGTATTTACAGAATCAGCCACCAGTTTACTGAGCACAGCGCTGTCAGGAGGCATACTGGTTGGTGACATCACCAGAAGACAATAGCTGGTGCAATAGCTACAATACCACACACAATAATACCAATAACACACGAAGGGTCAGATCAACCCACTTATCTGCTACGAACCCACCACAGCATGAAGTATCACAGAACGCCGCTTTACCGGATTTCGAGCATCAGCCAAGGAGGCATGTTCCCAGGTAGTGCAGGTGCATCATCTGCAGAGGCACGCCACCGATCGGGAATTAAGTCAGCGCAGTCACACAGCCTGTTGCTACCATCCTGCAAGGTCGCCGTACAGTAACACGCGTTAGTGCTGGAATACCAAGTAACTACTGATCAGTACATCACGACAGGAATACGATGCACCGATGACAGTTCACCGGCGAGGGCATCCGCGCAGATTTGCAGCCACGTGGCATGACAGCCACGTGTCACCCGTAGCGCGGTCACTCATATCTATGCAGGATGCCATTGGCCATGGCTACACGCGATAGTAGTAGCAGACATCGTGACGACTGTCGTAGGTGTACTGGCGGGTGTATTGGCCATGCTTCCCAATACACCTGGGGCGTTGCAAAGGGAGACAGATGCTCAATGGAAATAACGAATGCGGTATGCCGTAAAAGTGCTGTACTGTGTGTCTATCTACAATAGCGCTAATGTTCAGACACTTAGACGTACATGCATACACATGGTGCCACGGCATGGGTATGAATGTGGACCGTCATGTGTGTCCAGCCACACAACAGCAATATTCCGGCTATGCCACAGACGCGGGCTGCTATGGGCGGGGGATACAGGCATGCAATCTGGAAACTGCAGTCGGCGCAGGTAATTGTGCTGCTGTGCGTCTATTCTCCACATTAGCGTCATCACCGGGCACATTATCGTGACACTTAGACGCCGGCACAGAGTTTATGATGCATACATGGTGCAACGGCATGGGTGGCGAATGTGGACCGCCGGTATCCAGCCAGCCAACAGCAACTCGGCTACGCCACAGACGCAATGTTGTTAAGGGATACAGGCATGCACCCGGCAACTGCAGTCGGGCGGTGCACTGGGCTGCTCCATTCCACACAGCTGTACCGGGCATGCTCAGACACTTTGTGACTCGCACAGACATGCATACACATGCGCTTACGGGTGGCAGAATGGGATCCGTCGCGGTGCGTCGCCACGCAACCGGCCATGCCACGACATACCGGCAGCGGGAATATCTAGGCAATTAACCATGGGACTACCACAGTTTGTTGCAGGCATGCTGGCCAGACCACCCTCCCAAACACAGATACCTGCACAGACGTCCCGAGGACACCGGTGAGCGTGCATGCTTCAACAGCAATCGGGTATTGGGTGACAACCACCTACATGACTGGGAACATTACCCATGGCACAACACCCTACGCCATCCCAGGTGTTCTCAATAATTCCGGCCACTGTTAAACAGCCATGCACCATACACCACCAGGGGATGTTAACAATTTGCCCATCACATTACGGTGAGGATATGCCCCCACACAGGATGTACAGCCCCTTACCGGTGATGCCAGACCATATAGTGAGGGATCCACTGGTCATCATCCATTATCTCGCAACTCAACACCGCATGGGGACCAAGTGATGACTCTCCATTCAACAAAACCACACACATCATATCACGCATCGCGTGGTACCCTTACAGTTCTCCACATGCCAGTGTTGAACATATGCCACACGCCGCCAACCGCCATAATGCCTTCTGAGCACCCCCATGCATACCCGCACCAGACAACATGATAACACATCAGGACCTTGTCCACCACAGGTAGGCACATGGTGCGGATCCCCAGCCACCGACAAGCTGGTACAGTTGAGCTAATACATGACAGTAGCAATGTCGAAACCATCTCCCATATTCATACCGGCGCCACGCCACACACATACAATCATCCACGCGCTTTCGGTGGGAGTGGTACCGTGAAAGGCACACATGAGACAAACTATAGGTCTTCCCTGGCAGGTATGACATGTTAGTACAGACATGGCCGGAAATGGTCCAGAATGTACAACGTCACTGCAGCACCCCACAGACATTATCAACAAACCAGCGATGTTCCATGCATGACATCCACTTCCAAGAGGGGACATTATCCATCCACCAGAGCGTAGCCCTAAACATCTCATGGCCTGGAGCGATTCTTCATATCTCGGCGTTGACAGCACCACCGGCACCGATGGTGTCCCTGCTGTGCTAACATCTCATTGAGGCCCTCGACCGGCCATCACTGTGTCATGTTAGCCTTACTATGGGCTATGTCCCCATGGATGGCATATGGCATCTGTGGTCCCACTATGCCAGGGTAGTGCTCTCTGACTGTAGACAGCCACACCCTATCAGCCGACGTCTTCGTCTGCAAAGCTGTGGGGAGGTCCATACAGGTGCCCATATGGATACAGACAGCGTACAGAGCCAATACCGGAACAACATACCCACAACAATATAGTCAAGTATGATCCTGCCTCCAACCTGCTCTCGCCGTCCTGTCCGAGTGGTCACCAAGGCCATTGATGGGGATACGCTGGTTTGCACACAGCACCATGACCTGCGGGAGCGCGCTCGAGAGTACACTCCACATGGGACTCATGAGCGTTTGTTACGCATTACGTGGGGACATTACGTCAACCGGGATGGTTCTCAGAGTTGGAGGTCACACCACAGGGTTGGTGTTCCTGGTGCCGTGTCGGACCGGCATTCCAGTCTCCAGTGGAGGGCCTCACCCACAGGTTCGGTCCTAGTCTCCCCTGCCATAATGGGTATCTAATCTTCCAATGCATGCAATCATAGGGGATTTCGTGGCAGACAAGGTATGGCAGATGACTACACAATCGCCACTCATACCCGCAACACCCCATGCGTGACACTTTAGGATATCCACCTTCCACTTAGCGCCATAGACATGGATACAACTGGTGCCAGAGAGCCATGGCCTCCGCTGCTACAGAAGGTGCAGACTCCACCAGTGAAGGACACCGCCCAATGTAACATGTAGGTGGTAACATATTCAAAAATGGTGGACATGTTCATGGAAATGTGGGTACCACACCTCTGCTCGGTAACCTCTGTCGTCAACCACACAATGGCAATGCGGGTGAAGACATTCCACTGTGGCTTACCTGGTCTGCATGAATCGATTCACATCAGGGTGCGTTCATTGTTCCTGCAATACATCACACACCAGAGCAGCGACGCTATTTACGCAATATCTGGCCTGTACCGCTGGCATTCCGCACCGAAGGACCACAACCCACAACGCCGATGATTTAAAAAGGTGACGCGTGCTCATGCCGCCTACCATGTGACCGCAGTATGTCACCTCCCAGCACATCGGCTCGGTGATCGTGTGCCGCAGCGCACCAATTCCGGTGACATGGCATATTCCGCACCCTTAGGCTCCAGGCAAACACGGGCAATATTTTTCTACTGTCAGACACCCCACCAAAGATGAGTGGGACGTTGGGGAACACGTGGTCAACGGCCGGAGACTCTGCCAACACGGAGGAGAGATATGCCAGACCATGCGTATGAAAGGCCCTGGATCACTTCGGCCCAGAGTACTTCCATGAAGTGGATGTGAACATAGCTGGCGCGCCAGGTAACACCTGGTGTGTCAGCGCTGGACGAGGGATCAGGGGGACGATGCATGCGTGGCATCCCCATCCTGGCGCGGGTGCCAGTGCCGTCATGCCAGGTCTACCGGAAAGTACAGCCTGGTATGTACATGTGCTTTCATGTACCATGTAGTCCACGTTGGCGGTAATTTGCAGGCGCTGATGTTAGTTGTGGACATGCTCAGGTACCCCACGCATCATCGCGGGGAATCCAATACAATAACAGTGCTCCCAGTGAAATGCGCACCATCAATGGTCACCGGAACCAACACATGGTGCTGCTACACATGTAAATCTCTACCACTTTATTACCGCAAAATACGAGAATGCCGCGCACCTGCCCTGCATGGTATGCGTTCACAGATGATGTCAGCGCAGGACAACCGCCATCACACACTGTCACCAGCCATACACAATACCACAACATACAATATCACCGCATCTACGCGGACACACAGGTACTACATACACCTCTCACTATCTGTCCACCCCATCAGAATAAGCGTTTGTGATAACCGCGGCACCCATGGTGTAGCCCACAGCCTATGCGGCAGAGACTTCATCATATGCACAGGGTGATATAAAGTGCCACAGGTACGGCTGCACCAATGGGATGACATCGCGTGTGTGTGCCGTCCACCGCTGAAACTGCCCACGCCTCGGCCCAGGGCCGCCCGCTGCAGTCCTGGTGTGTGTTATGTAGTATACGCTGCACTGCTGCTGCTACCGTAGCACTGTGCGGGTGGTGGAGTAGGAGGGTGGCACGACGCCGACCTGCACCTGGTGGTGGTGTGTTATTACTGGCTCCACCATCGCGTCTCCCATGCCGCCCTTCACCCTACCAGAAAATGCACGACAGCCACGCTTCTCATGGATGACATGCCCCTCGTCGAGATCCAGCCATTCCACCGTCTCCTATCCAGAACATCGCAAGATGCTGTTGCGACCGCCAACGACCGGATGTTGTCATTCAAGGAACGGATTGCAGACCTCTGCAGCCTCTGCCCTTCCTAACGCAATACCGGCCACATGCCTGGCGCTCGGCCATTACAGTTCGAATGCTGCCTGGTTATACCACAGCTGCTGCACCCCATAATGCAGTGATGTCTACGTGCTCCCATCAATGCAGCACCTGCCACATGCCCGCGCACTGCACCGGTCATTACATCTGGCAACATATCCTGCACTCATCTTCTGCAGCCACCACACATCTTTCTGCTCGGTGCCAACAGACGCTGATCGGACCGTCAATATCTATGGGCAACGTACAATGCGTCGGGCATCTGAACCGCGGTGCAGGGATGAAGGGGACGAAGTGGATACGTTCTCTAATGGCACAGTGTCTGCTCAGGACGCATTCTGCCTGTGCTCGGCGCACATGGTCATCACCACCATTCGTGGGGACATTCAGCATGACCGTTAGGAACCACCTACAGCACCGTCAATACAAAAGACATACCGTTCTGCTACAATACAGACATGCAGACACACACACACACACACACACACACACACAGACATCATGCATGTGAGACAGGCATTCCCACACCACAGACCAGTGAATGCAGACCCAGACATCTCATAGTGGCAGTAGCATGCACACCGCCCTGGTGGGAAACACTACAACAGGCAGGTGTCTTTAGTAGGCAATGCAAAGTACACACATTCATGGTAGCGCTTTGCATGCATCACCGCGGATACAATCGCGGTATTACCACGGCTTAGCGAAGCTAGCGGTACACATGGCTGCCGACACTAATTAGTCAGCGCGTAATAATCGCGAACATAAGGCGTATCATGTGGACATGTGACATGGTGTCCTGACCATTACGCTACATCAACGTAATGGCTGTCACAGTGTGCAGTGTTATGGTGTACAGTCTACAGATGTACAATGTATGGGTAACAGGGATGTCTGTGCAGGTGCGGTTGGTGTGGAGCTGTGTACATAAATAGCTGTACAGTGTGGAGGCGGGCACTGTGCCACTGCACATGGTAGCAGGACACAGGTATGTTTCTAAAGGGCGAGCAAGCGCGGACCTGGACGATTACATACTGCTGCGTATGTCTCGAAAGTCAGTCCAGCTGCTCAGCAGCACGTGATATATGGTGGACATTGGTGGCACCTGTAGTAGCTGTGACAGGCATTCCATGTCACTGGTAAAACAACGATGTCCAGGGGTCCACTACAGTGATGAGCCCACTATGCGTACAGAGGCAATGGTGACTGGCCCACCGTGGATGTACCGTGCGGGCAACATGCCTGTAGGTACTTTCATGGCCTTGTTCCTGGGTCATTATTGACACTGTGTGTGGTGGACATCGCGCGGTTCCTGTAGGCCCATGTGACATAGTCTAAGGCGTCACATTCCCGCGACGATACGGCAGACAGGTGGATGTTCGGCGCCGCAGCATAGGTCATGTCACAGGAAATGTTGCAGACAGACATCCACATCGCAGCATGGGATTACGGCATGTGCCATGTCACAACGCAGGCACCGGGATGCAAGAGCAGGTCATTATTGGTAACACCCGGTGCTTCGCCAGATCACAGCTTCAATATGTGGGTACTGTGTACATACTGCAGAGGGCATTACCAATGCATACCACATTGATGCAGCTATTGTGGAACAACACCACACCACTGCATGCGCATGATCGCACGCGCAACACACCAATAGTTGCGTGGTACGCCACTCTTACTAACGGCTGTATCTACTGGCATGGTGGTGTGTGTGTCGGTGGTGCAACCTGTATACCGCGATCAGGGGCACAGGTGCGTACGTCGGACATGGGGAATATCAATACACCGCAGATCAAGTTTCTGGACCAGCAAACAGACTTACCTCGGCATGATCTCTTTATCTTTGCTAATGCTCTCGACGCACTCCGTAAAGCGATGACAAAGGTATACATTATCCACATTATCGCCACGCACCCGTGCATGTCACATCACATCTGTGAGTTAGCATGTGCTATAATATACCCGTTAACAACATAAAGCATACCGGTAGTATGCATCTTGTGTATTTATATACCCGGCATGCGTTGCCATATTGCGTGCCGGTAATTATGACACCTGGCAACACTGGACTTTACCAGGTAAGTTCGAGCCTGTTTGGGGACACCCACCTACCTACGGATCTAAGAGAGTTTCTGCTGGTTGTTCCGGGTGTCCTCCCCAGACTGGCCAGGAGTCTGCGGCTGTGAGTGAGGGTTGGCTGGTGGTTCACCAATTCGTCCCACGTCTGGCTTTATTGCAGCGCACGCTTGTCTTGCATGTCGATCAGGCGGTCTGCAGTCGCGATCTGTTGGTAATCACTGTATCTGGTGCTCGCTCCGCACCGCGATCTCCGCCACATCTCCTCGCTACGCGCCTGGTGGCGATGACCAAATAGTATGTCGGTTTGAATGGAGGTATCGTATAATCACTTCATCCTCCTGACGGCTGAACGCGAAGCCGAACGGCATTATTCGTAAGACATGTACGATGGTGGCAGGTCACATTTCTTATTACACTGCTGTGCTGGCATACTTCGTTGAAATACACAAGGCGATACGTACAACATCTGCACAGTAATCTGTGAAAGGCATCGGCAGTGACACAGCCGATGTGTTGGCTTCCACACCATTGAGCAGTGCGGGCAGTGTCACATCATATCTTGTGTACACCTTATCACACTCGTACACGCATCTATGTAGTAGATGTTAGCCTGCTGTGGACATGTGTACCTGGCTGCACCTAAACCATATCATCACGGCATGGTCCCTACGTGACGCCGGTGCTACTGTTCACCTGGACGCCGTATATGTCAGTAAACATCTACCGCCCAGAAATATTGTGAACGCCAGCAGTACCGTGGCATTGATACATACATGGACACCTGCACATGCATGTGTTGTGCCATGCGTACATCCACACAGCACTGCATCGGTGCTGGGACAATCTCTATTATTAGCTTTCCACCTGTTGCACAATATGCGAGTAGACATAGACAAGGTAACCATGACACATTAGCAGGAAGCGCCATGCATACAGCGCATGCACACGCATTGTCCAGAGAGCAACACAGCACCTGTAACAACACAGGCGCATCACCGCCACATTACTGCTGTGCGCTGATAGTGAGAGTGCCTTTGTCCATTGCACCATGCAGGATCAGGTTCATGCAGCCTTGCTGGGCAGGCTGCCGGTATGGCGGCGGGTATGCCACATACACATGGCACTGGGCCAGATCCATCTGGGGGCGACAATATTGGCAGGGTGGCTGTCCATTCCATACGTCATTGCTATGCGTATATATATGACATTCAACATGTTTATCACCATGGTGTGACACTGTCTCGCAGCGTAGGCTGCACTATTGAGGTGCGCGCATGCAGGTAATACCGCCATCCATGACATACACTGTAACCTCTGGCAGGCGCTATGTGCTGATATTGATCACCACAGTGCTGTATGTGGACACACACCGCTATCCCATGCACATGGATGGTTGCCTGCACTGATGTGGGTACCACATAGCGTGTACATCCAGCGCCTGCTGCTCTTCATGTCCGCCGCCGCACTGCATCAACCGCCAACCTTCCTCTGTGAATACCAGGGTGGTTAAGTACAGCATATAGGTATCCATGGCATGTATTGATGTTCACAGCAGGGTCACTGATGGTATCGGGTTTATCTGACCATGGCTGATCGCATGACGCACTTCACAACCCATTCATATTGTTGTTCACACCCGCGACAATACATACCGCTATGCCGAGATATTCAATACACACAGATGCACACGCACGCCCTTCATCTGCAGCATGTACCTGACTATTGGTGTGTGGTTCAACGCGGTTTGACTGCAGTTACGTTAGACCTTACCGTGCACATGTCTGCCATGGTAAGCCTGTTCTACAGTAGGCATCCAGATGTGCTGCGCACATATCATATCTGCACATTTAGCTGGTGTCCATCGGCCCACGGGCCAGTGCGGTGGACACACAGGATGTTGCTGAACATATATATGCATGCGTAACCCGTAACAGCTGTAACGCCAGCCTTCAGATGCCTTCATATGTCGTGGACGGAACAATCGCACTGCCATGTGGCTGTACGCCGCCCGCATTCATCTCCTCCCTGTGGCTGCTATCATCCCACACCCTTCAGGTATGTTCAGGCACCGTGGGGCTTGTGGGCATGCACACGATAATATGCCTTGCACCCTATCACAGACAATGCGTCACGGTACACCGCAGCACATCACGCTTGTTGTCGGTACATGTGGTGTACACATACCAACACATCTCCTGTGGACATGGTCAATTGTATCACGCAGACAACTACGGTCATGCCACCTGCTACCCCTACATGATATGGTGACATGTATTGTACAGCTACTTTCGTCACATGTACACGCAGCAATGCCCCCTTACCACATCAAGGCACTACCTGGCCATAGATGACAATTGTGAATCAATATGCGTGCAAATACCGATAACCTCATTGGGGGTTGTCGTGCACATGTTCCACGGTTCCATTGTCTGTTACGTCATTGTTGTGCATGGTTTATGGCTGCCATAGCTGCATTCGTGTGCGGATTCCAGGTACTTCATTACCAGCATTGTACATTTCACAGCACATTCGCCATGTAGCCATCCCAGATGACACAGTGGAGTTCCGCCATGTGCACATATGCTCACACAGCATCACCACACACATTCTCGTGACTGGGTTCTGACTGCTGGGATGCGTGATGGTGTTGACCTACTCACGCATCAGCGCCAGATGGTGTCATCATCTGGATGTGTAACATTCACAACACACACCTATCTTCACATAGCAACACATCACCCGACGCACAATGGTGACATTCCTGCATTCGTGCGCGCATGTCTGTATGACCACCGCAGGTACCGGTACACCGCCATGGCTGCCTACAACAGCAGGTGTATCCTGTGCTAACATGGGTTACAACACACCTGTGTCAGATGGCCCTGTGGTGGGTGACAGTGCAGTTCCACACATCACATGTAACAGTATACATTGTGCACCAGTATGCCAAGGCGATTACGTGAACGCTGTAGTTAATTTCAACATGCACGCATGACACATCACCTGGCACAATCGCGGTTCGCCTCGTACACCCGCCAGGATTCCACCCCAGATGATTGTACAGGCCTACGTAATCCGGGACATGTGATGGCCAATATGAATTAACCTCCGGTAAATAGCCAGGTGTCCAGCAGCCAGGCATATTCGCACGCAGGGATACCGCATTACTGGCCTACTCTGTCACCGGGACTGTTGACTATGGTCATACTGTACTATGCAGGCATGTGGTGCTTGTCCAGTCTGACAACGGGTCAACCACACTACCGGCACACATGACCGCGGACATCCATAGTGCAGCCCATGTACACCTTTCACATGCTATGCTGCCTGTGCGCAGTGCGCGTCACATGTTCGTCTCCCGCAGGGTTGTCACAGGCAGGCACAGCATGCAGTGATGTGTGACAATACAGGCACCCTCCACTGTGCGTTGTACACAAGCACGGCACACAGTGCACGCAGATGGAGTTTATTGCATGCCCGGGACCTCCATGCACCACGCTAATACCCTGCCAATCCAGGATTGTGGCCACGAGATCATACCTCCCAGGCACATGGCCTGGACTGCAACACACACGGTGGTTCTCACCACACAGTGATTTACACACATACTGTATAGACTCGAGACACATCATAGGTAATCCATACCAGATAATCACCCATGTTCGTGACCGCTGTCATCATTGTGACACGCGACGGTGAATACACTGTACACCACAGGTTATTTCGCCGGTCGGTTGTCATACTGTACATTGCACCTGGGACAGTTGCTACCGCCGCCATGCGTACCGACAGCAACACGCACTTCCCTAGTATGGACTCCCATGTACCACACATGTTTTGGTCATGCAGCGATAGCTGGGTGACACATTACACGGTTTATCACTACGTACCATACCTACATTCACCCTCGCATAAACCACATACTCCATGTCTGTAAAGAATTCCCACAGACAATTTCGTTTGTTGAACATCCATGCCGCGGCAGAAAGCCCCGCCACGCCCCAGACACACGGTAATTACCTCCAGCATGCAGATGGTACATGCTTCGGTTGTTCACCACCGGCTGGACGGAGGTAGTTACGGCATGGCACCTCGCGACGATGTGGACAGCATACTGACTATGCCGACACATATCACAGCACTTCCTTCGCTACATTAATGACTGGTAATCTACGCTATTCCACACAGAGACATGGCTTACAGACGCCACAGTGGTATTTCTTCCATTCCATGCAATATGCTGTATGGGCACATGCAGGCTTTCGTTGCGCCTGTAGTTATACTACATGTGTGTGGTGGCGCCACTGACAGTCATGGTGTCCTCATGGTGCATCACATACTCCACAGCGCTGCTGCCTACACATGACTGCCATATTGCGTGGCCCTCACGCAGTGTGGTGGTGGTTCTCTGCTGCTTCATTACATCCACATTCAAATGCAGCATATATCGACCATGCAGGGTATTGCCAACACAGATGTTGCTGGCATCGCGGTTCGCCACAGTGCCCACCAACAATACACACTTCACCTTCACTGGTGGGTCTTTAACCATGGCTGGACATTGTATTAACCCTGTGACACATACACATGGTACCGCCATGCACGCTATGTCCCAGGACACGTCCGCAATGTCACCTCCCATCTCCGAAGCTGTTGTCCGGCCAACCTGGCTGGTGCCAACCCTGCAGCAGCACACTGAATTGCCAGCTCCGCTTCATGGACGCTGTGTAACCGACCACCACAATACCACATCTATCACACTACACATGGTGGTACTGCATTGCAACGCATAACAGACATTTGTACACCTGCTGACGGGCCATTCAGTATGGCATCTGGGCCACATCCTCACATACATGCTTCACACAATCATTGACTAATTCCTCCATGCCTTTACTGGCACCCCTTGCGGCTTCTGTGCCACAGCACACCATTGCCATCCACATGCTGGCCACCTGTCAAGGCCATTGCATGGGTATTGGTGGTACAGAGGGCAACAAATCAGACATTATCCCCTCTGTCTCCCTTCAGCGCCCATTCCCACATCTCCTGGTACTGCCACGTAGCCTATGATCCAGCTCACATGCACTTTGCGTCCAGGATGCCACCATGCGTGACTCTGTACAGGTCACACAGTGGTGCAGAACATGCTACCTACATGTCAGGTACACATGCGACATTGCACGTCTCAGCCGTGGCCCCTCATGCTCACTATTTGTTACATACACTACATACGTCACAGAGTACTGTCCATGCTTCACATATACCATACATCTGCATACCTGGCATTTCCCAGCCTAACCTACTCATACTGCTAACAAGTACAGGTGTCGGCAGATATATCATGGTGATGTCATTGTGCCAGTTACATCACACATACTGCATACACATCACCTTTGCATAGGGACAGTCATGCACTGTGTATCACATGGATACTGTCCCTATACATGCATATCACATTGTACATGGTTGCTGTACACACACATGCCCCAATAGTGCTGTGGTTGCCATATTCCACTGTGGCGGCGGCCATGTAGGGCCACATTTCTGGACTGTATGTCTTGTTACATTAAGTTCTCTTGCGCCTGTGCGCCATACACACATGTACACGCCGGGCAGTGTTAATAACACATGTGTGGTACTCATACAATGGATACAACTTGTTGTCACAGTATAGGTCATGCCGCATGTCTACCCGCTCAGACTGTTTACATATGCAAATGATCGAAACACATCTGTACTCACCTGCATTGCATACCACTTTACACAGGGTGTCATCTACCTGGCCATGTTCTCTCGCCAGAGAGATAATGATGCATAGTACTCCCACATGGCGCTGGCAGTGGCAGGTGAATGGAGCACTCCCGCATGTGCATACATACACATTGCTCAGCCTTGGCCAGTGGACCTCCTCGCGAGATTGGATTAATAACACCATGTTGTGACATAGGTCCTGCACATCCCACAGGGACACTGTCACTGGTCTGCATAGCTCCTTGCTGGTAGACGACAGACCAGGTACCACCACGCGAAGCAATACCGTATGACATTGGTGCTGACATCCACTTTGCTGTTCAGTGGACACTACCAGGTGACACTACTAAAAATAATACTGTAATATGTTACACACGGCTCCCCGGTCGCGCCATTGTTGCACACATGTTGCTGAACGCTGACATGGTTACTTGCTGCTCCTCCATTTCGGGTGTACCTATTCTGCTACTACTTCCTGTCTCCATATGGTACAGCGCATATCCTGTTTATGTACATAACATTAGCCATCCCTCCACATCATGCATACGCTGGCGCCTGCATATCAAGTCTATGATTTCTGAACATATCCATCATGACATTTACATTACACATACTTGACATAGTCACCCTTACCGCGTAGCATACCGCGGCATCGCCGTACGCGACATTCCTCGCGATGACATCGAACACGGTATACATGCCCATACACCGTGCTGTGACACTATACATACATGTCCTATCCTGCTGTGGCACTTCGTTGATATCCACTGCCAGCATCAGCGCGGGTGGTGGCATTGTTCGTTTGAAATCCCTGGCGGCGACCTTGAGAGTTGTCCCCGTGGTTGCAGTACATGTTGTCCCACCGGTTGCGCACCACGTTGTCCACAGCCTGGTATGCCCGCGTTTAGCACCATACATAACCACTCCACCACTCTCTGCCTGATGGATATGGTATATATTTCTGCTACACAATCGTCATACATACAGTGCAGATCTGGCTAATGAGATTGCTGGCGCGTTAGACACTCAGTACATCTCGGTGGGTTCGACATATACCTTTCCGTCTTTTATTCACAGATTCCTCGCTATCATTGATACACGCTAGTGTTGTTCTCTACTATTTGTTCGGGTATGAACATAATGGGTTTGAATATCCAGGAGTCTTCCTTATATCCGCCAATACCTGAGGCATGTGGGTTCATCATAATAGCTGTTCCTCGTGCGTACGGCGACACCGCAGAACCTCCATTCGGTGACGCTACGCCGGAATCCAGGCCACGGTTCATTCCTCGTATTGGTTATTTGCACTACCGGGGATGGTACGTATTGTATCATGTTTCAGTGATCGCATCCGCCATGGTGTCAGGCACATTTTCGCTGTGTTAGCCGCGGATTGTGTGTTGGGTATGGTATTTTATTCGACATGTGGGTGTCCCTGTCCTGGCGCATGCTTCGTCGCATGGCTGTGGCATTCGGATGCGTAACATAGCTGTTATTCGCCAACGGATGCAGGGATGCATCAGCTGCTGCTGCGTTTCCCACGCCGGTTGTTATGGTGGCGTCGCTGTCGGGCTGACTGCCTGCATGTTTTGCTATGGTTTCGCTGGTATCCCCTTTGATATAAAGACATGGGGTATATCTGCGATGGGTGACAGGTACGGGTGTATTCTATCATACATACACGGCATGCTTGCGTGCTCCATCCCCGCTTGGGAGCTGCAGGCTACCTGTCTCGTTCTGGGAGCGTTTGTTTTGTTGATGTCGCAGGGTGTCGGTATCGCCTGCATGCGGTGTTTCCTGCACGTATTCCTCCTTCACATCGTTATACATTCGCGATACCAGACGCTCACTATCCATTACATTTTGTCACGGATAGTTACGATGGTCCTGGTATCAGATCGCCTGTATGCTGCACCGGGTTGCCTCCTTATTCGGTGGCGCTTTGCTACTTTAACAGTCGCGGGAACACACAGCGGTATTTTACAGACGCACGCGTCAATGCATCGGTGCCGGATATCAGACATGCCTGATGTAACGCTGTTTATCGCATCGGTTGAGTTCACCGCTATGGCCGTCATGGTTTGTAATACGCGCCCTTTGCATCTCCCTGTTGGCTATGGTCCTGTGGTACATTCTGGGGATTACTTCCGCCTTTGTGATCGCTTTTATCGCTTCACGCCACTTTAGCCACCGAGGAGCTCTCAGTACCACTTCTTTGTGGGTACTGCTGTACATAATGCTCTGTATTCCTTGTACTGCATGCTCTTCACGATGTTATTCCACTCCGCCAGACATGTCAACACCTACATACAACATTATTGCCAATACCACACCACAGAAGCGAACACACCACCTCACCTCACATACACATATTGTCGCTTAATCGACACGGGGTTGCACAAAATTCCACGCGCGATGATCGCCGGGCGGCGGCGGTGGTAAATTCTCCGCGACTATCCTGCATATGAATATGACACGCGACATGTCCCGTTACTGTACCGGTTCCATGCATCATCCCAATCTCGATGCATCATTTCGATACAGGTTGACATCATGGCTGGCTTCCCTGTTCTGCCCACCTTCCGGATGATCGGGTTGTCGCTCACTATGATTATGTGATTCTGCCTACTTCTCTGCAATATAAACTTGCATCCCTGGGATTCCTTTGCTACATTTACCCGTTGGTACTTTATATCTGCATGTGTACATATATTTCTAATGCGGCGTAATGATATCTTATTCCCGTGATTCCGTGTATGCACATAAGTATTATATGTAGTCACTATGCTTCTGAAAGTGGCAGCAGGTTACCGTTGCTGTGGACCGGGCGCGCGGTTGAGGTGTGTGTTATGCCCATGCTCCACATGTATTACATGCGCAGTGTTTGGCGGGTGCCTTTATGTTGAGTCAATAATAGTCCATGGGTATTAACATTACGCATGACATGCTTGTGTGGCGCCCATTTCACTGCGTGCAGGTAGACAGTCCATGGGGCCTACGCCGTCGAGTATGTGCTATACGCTCCTCTTCGCTGTGGCATAGTCATATTGCACGCCCGCTCACCCACTGGGGCTGGCAGGGTGTGTTCTTGAGCCGAACCGGTGCCTCGTGCTTGCTCCTCGGCAGTTGTATGGTTTTGGCAGGCCCTACACCATTATGTTCCTTGCAGCAGCCGCGAGTATATTGTGTAGCATACAACATACTATGAATATGTGGGCACATGTGCTGGAGAAAGTACTGCAGTTCCAATCGATGTATCCGCTAACGGAACCTGATTTCACCATCCAAACACACGCTTCATGATTATTCTGGTTGCGCAGCTCCTCATTACATGCTTCTGCATGCGTGCGGTGCGGCATTCTGATGCGGCGTCATCATCCACGTTCAATGTACAGCCAGCATCCCCTTTGAAGCATCCCCCTGCTACTACAAGGTGACCTTGTGTAGTCCCCTGGCTTAATACCTGATGTACAGCTTCGTGAGGCATGCCAGATATGGGAGTCGGCTTCCAGGGCTGCCATACAAGCAATAATATCCATGATAATGCCCCGCGAGGTCAATACGACCCGCAATTGATGGAGGGTATCCTGCTTTCATGTAGCCGCCTACCTCCCGCCCCGGTGGTGACTTCCTGATTTCTGGCAACATAGCCCACGCGACCCAGTGCGCACCGCTGTGCCAATATCGGTGAAGGCGGCGCGATATTGCTAGCCAACTCCTCCTGAGATCTGGGGGAAGCGCTTATATACTCATGGCATGTCAGAATACGGCATCCAGAACTGGCGGTGTAGTACCCTGATGCCCGTGAGTGCCCATTATATCCCCGCTGGCTCTTTGAAAGGTACCATGCAGTATTCTTAAAGCTCACACATGTCTTTGCGTCCACTGATGGCTCCCTCTGTTCTTGTTCTCGCAGGCGCGGCCTCGCACATGCCCAACACTTGCTGTAACGTGTCCCTGTCCACCCCGTAGCTTCTCTACTATCTCCAGGTCTTGCAGCCTCCTGGTAGGTCACCTTGGTCTGAACACTCTCCTTCTCCTCTGATGCGCTCACGGTGTCGGCACCTCCTCCTCGCGAACTCCGCTCGTCTCGACATACCACGCATCGACGGCCAGCCAATATACATATTAAAAGTTCCTCGTGTTTATTCTACCAAAGCGGCGCTGGGAACAAGGCTGTATAGTATTCACCTTATACTACAAGCCACCCGATGTCATTAAGTGTCTGTGCTGCCGACGATTATCTTCCGTTTTAGCTTCCATATGGTACCCGCACCTGCTTGCTCTCGGTGTTACATTACACCTGCCTGCATTGGCTTTAGTCATCTTACCTTACTGTTTCTGCACGCTATAACTCCATTATTGCCTTCGCAGTGCATCCTGCAGGGCACACATGGTATATACTTGGTTCGCTGCTTTAATGCTACCTCTTGTACTTGGCTGTGCGCTAAGTTCTTTTTCTTTGGCATTTGCCATCCCCTACTATCTTTTGCATTCCTATGCCTCCTTCCCGCTTTATGAGTCGCAGGCTGTCAGCCGCCGCTAGTTCTTCCTGGATTGGATTGCGTTGATTGCTCATTACGCTCCAATTATTGATTGCCTCGCGATTTCCTCATATTCTCCGCATTACCTTCCTATATCGGTTATATATCTGCGGATGTTACGTGCCTACTATCCATTGGCATTTGTCACGGATAGTTACGGTGATTGTGGTCCTGTACTTGGGACGGCCTGTATGCTACGGTTGCCTCCTATTCGTGTGGCGCTTGCTTACTTAACAGTCGTGGAACACACAGCGGTATTCTGGACGATGCGTAGCCACGATCGGTGCCGGGATAGCACATGCGTATTTTCGCCGTACATGCCTGATGCTGTATAACGTTGCCGACGTATCGTGTTGAGTCTACCATATGGCGCCATACATACGGTCATGGTTTGTACATCGTCCTTTGCATCTCCTGTTGGCTATGGTCCTGTGGTACATTCTGGGACATTTCCGCTTTGCATCGTTTCGTCACCACGCCTAGCCACTGAGGAGCTCTCAGTACTACTTTGTGGGTACTGCTGTACATACGCCTGTGGTTCCTGTACTGTATGCCTACGCATGTTATTCCACTCCGCCTGTGACATGTCACCTACATACACATTTTACAGTGGCACACACATTACACACACACAGCGGAACACACGACAACCTCACCTCACACATACACATATTGCGCTTCGCACCGATGGTTGCACACAGTACCTACGTTTACCGCGCCGCGGCGGTGTGTACCTCCGCACTCATATCCTATGAATATGACACGCACATGTCCTGTTACTGTACCGTGGCCTGGCAATCATCCCGACCCGCGGATATGCATTGATGCATGTTGACATTTCCATGGCTGGCGTTCCCTGCTCTGCCCACCCTCCCGGATGATCGGGTTGTCGTTCACTATGTTTACTATGTGGAGATTTTGCGTCTTACTTCTCTGTAAACTTGCATCCCTGGGATTCCATATTTACCTGTTGTACTTTATATCTGTGTATGTGTACATATATTTCTACGTGTGTAATGATATCTATCTCCATATCTGTGTATGCACATAAGTACATGTGTGGTCGACTTGCGCCGAAAGTGGCAGCATACGGCTACGCCGTCTGCTGTAAGACCGGTGTGCGGTTGAGGTGCTGGCGTTCCATGCTCCGCTGGCTATTGGGTGTGCAGTGTTTGGGTGGTGCCTATGTTGGAGTCACACATAGGTCCGCCCATACGGTACACATTACGGGCGGACATGTTTGTGCGGCGTCCATTTCACTGTGTGTGCAGGTAGGGAGGTGTCAGTCCATGGGGCCTCCGCTGTCAGAGTATGTGCTATACGTTCCCTCTTTGCCAGGGCATAGGCATATTGGGTACGCCTCCGTCTACCTACTGGGGCTGGCACAGTGTGTTCTTGGTGCTGAACGCTCTGTGCCTGTGCTTGCCTTGGCAGTTGTGGCGGGCTTGGTGGCCCTACACCGTTATGTCCCTGCAGCAGCTGTTTCCGCAGAATCATATTGTGTAGCATACAACATACTATGAATATGTGGGCACATGTGCCTGGAGAGTACTGCAAGGCTCCACCGGATGTATCCAAGCACCGGAACCATGATTTCAACATCCCAAGCACACGCTCTATGATTATTCTGGTTTGTGCGTGTGCCTCATTATGGCGTTCTTGCATGTGTTTGTGTGCATTTCTGATGGGTGTCATCATCCACGGCTCCAGTGCATAGCCAGCATCCCCCACAAGGTGACCTTGTGTGATGTCCCCCCTGGCGAATACCTGATACAGCTGTGTGGCATGCCAGATATGGGAGTCGTGGTAGCTTCCATGATAATGCCCTGCGCATTGCACACGACCTGGCAATTGATGGAGGGGTATCCCTTGCGGTTTATGTAGCGTCTACCCTGCTCCCCGGGTGGTGACTTGATTTCTATGTGCGTACAGTCTATCGCACCCAGGACCTCCGGGTATTGTGCCACACGGTGGAAGTGGCGCATATTGCTAGCCAACTCCTCCTGAGATCTGGGGAAGTTTATATACTCATGGGCATGTCGTAACAGGGCATCCAGGAACTGGTGTAGTACCCTGGATGCTGATGCCTGTGAGATGCCCATTATATCCCCGGTTGGCCTTTGAAAGGTACCTGTAGCCAGTATTCGCAAGCTCACACATACCTTTGTGTCCACTGGGATGGGCTCCCCTCTGTTGTCTCTTGTTCTCAGGCGTGGCCGGCACAGCTCCACTATTTGCTGTAACGTGTCCCTGTCCACCCTGTAGCGCTCTACTATCTCCAGGTCTTGCAGCCCCTGGTAGGTCACCCTTGGTCTGAACACTCTCCTTCTCCTCTGAGGCCTCACGGTGGTTGTCGGCACCCTCCTCCAACTCCGTCTGTCTCTAACACATACCGATGCATCACGCCACGGCGGCACCCAACATATACATATTAAAAGTTCCCGTGTGTTTACACCCTACGGTGCGTTTGGGAAATCGCTGTGTGTTGTGTGCATTCACACTTTATACTGTTGTGCTGTATACCCGGTGATGTCATTGGGTGTGTCTGTGCGGCCATATCTGTGGATTATCTTCCATGTTTTACCATTGCAACTGCAACGCTGTTGCCTTTGGTGTTACATTACACTTGCCTGCATTGGCTTAGCTTTGCATCTTACCTTACTGTTTCTGCACGTTGCACCTACTATTGCCTGCAGTGCATCCTGCAGGCACATGGCATATGATGCATTTTGTCTGCCGCCGCCGTAATGCTACCTCTGTACTTGGCTGTGCTATTTCGGTTCTTTGCTCTTTGCATTTCTGCTACATCCCCTATCTTTGCATTCCTATGCCTCCCTTTCCCGTTTTGCGGGAGTCTGCATGCAGAGTTGTCAGCTGCCGCCGTTTGCCCTTCCTGGATTGATTGGTGTTGATTGCTCATTACGGCTCCAATTACACTGCTTCCGCATTTCCTCATATTCTCCGCATTACCTTCCTATATCCGTGGTTGTTGACGGGGAGGCCGTCACATGACTGGGTTGGGGAACGTAGTCATCCTCGTGCACATGCATCTGTGCACGCATTATGTACTCTCAGCGCATCTATTTCCTCACACACCGCTCCTGCTGCTGTGATGTGCATTGTACAGCCCATGTTTGCTGGCCTCCAATGTGCTTCCTCCTACAGTGGCACACCCCTCTGCGATTGACATGTATTCCGTGTAGGCCACTCTTCGGTGTACTACCGCTGCCGTGTGCTCCATCCTTACACCGGCGGCGGTTTTGCGATTCACTATTATCTGCCTCATTTGCATGGCATTGACTGCTAATACATGGTTACGGCGCCGAACACTGCCGCCACTCATTGACAACCCTTGCGCTGGGGTTGAGGCTTTCCATACATACTATGGTGTGTGGTGGCTGTGCAGCTGATGTGTATTATACTTCTCTTTTAGGACATTGTCATATTATTTCATTGTTTTGCACCTTCTGTGCACATATCCGGGGGTTCTGCTGTGGTTTCTGCGTACATACCATTTATGTCATTATTTACATTTTGTGCATGTTTTCTTTGGACATTCTCGGTGCCTTTCACCATTGGCATATTGCACCTGTATGATACCTGACGTTGACAGCCTTCCGTTACCCCTTGGTCATGTTTGGGTAAATGTAAACCGTTTTTTTGGTTTACATTGCCGTGCCCTTACGCTACGCCTGCGCCACTTCGTGGATCGCTCTTTGCCTTCATTTGCATGGTGCAATACCGCACACAGTGTGTTTAGCATACCTACGCCGGGCGGCGAGAGCGGCGCCGGTAGTGCACGTGGGATTGGTTCATACCTGAATCGCTCGGTGGCCATATTTGGCTTTATAACATCAACGCTATGCGGGCGCCTGGCGCAAGGTTCATGAATCCCGGGGTTTATCTATTTCCACAAAAATAAAATGTGCTCCTGTATGATCTAAATGATGCTTATATAAAGCACTATGAGTTCTCCTACAATTTATGTCACTTACATGGAGGGCCATCCTGTGTTTAAAAGGTCTAGAGGTCTGTCCAATATACAAAGCACCACAGTTACATACTGCCATGTAAACAATCCAGTCACTATTACATATGATTAGAACGCTGATGTCATAAACTCTAGTGGTGTTGACAGAAGTGAAGGACTTCGTTTTAGACACCACCTTACAGTACGCACAATTCCCACAGAATGTACTTCCTCTCATATGTTCCCTTTGCACTGTCTTACTCATAAAGGAACTTTTTTATGTTTATTGAGATACTCTTCTCAAAATTTTCCCCCTACGATAACCAAAATTACAATGGTCATCTACTATCTGCTGAAAAAAGGGGTCATTTTTTAAAATGGACCAATGTTTTTCAACAGTGGGCCGGATTCACGAAGGCTTGCACGGAGTCTAAGAGTAGAGTAAGACTCCATGCAGCCAACATGTCCACCGAGCGATCCAGGAACAGCCGGCAGGGGCATGCAACAGAGCTCCTAAAACGACTCTTACACGGACAGGGCTAAGTTATGCAAATTACCTCATTTACTGGCGAAAGCCATGCAAATGAGGTAAAGTTGTGATCCAGGAAACCCGAACCTGTCCGAGTAAGAGTAGTGTTATTTGCAGAAATGTACTCCGTTGACAACTGAGTACCGTTCTGCAAATAGCAAAACGGAGCCGTGACAGCTCCAAATAAAGGCTGCATCCAGTTGAGGAAGCATGCCAATGGCCAAATATATGGCCATTGGAAATGTTCCCCGATGCAAAATAAAAAAAAAATATATATTTTTTTACCTTGATCTCCGAAGTTGTGCTCTGAAAACCAGAAAACCAGAAATTAAAGCCACAAATAGGGCTTTTATAGCAAATCATAAGTTTCAATGCAAGTGAATGGCAGACTGAAGACAACATGGCAACCTAGTAGAGGTTGCTAAGGGGAGAAGCTCAGTCTAAGAGATGTAACCAAGCATTACTAGGCAATCCCATGCAAATGAGGGTAAGGATAGTCAATCCCAAGTTTACATAGCAAATGAGCACAGTCAGTGGAGTGTATGAGTAGGATAAGGGGCGTAACAGAGTAGAAGATAGGTGACATCACGAGGGGGGTATGTATGAAAGAATGTAAGCTCATTGGAGCAGAGTGGCATGTGTTTGCTGTCAGTTACTCATCACTGGAAGAGGTGTGTCAACAGGTATCCTAGCTAAAGGCAAGAAATAGAAGGTGTATGCAGTGGATAACACTAAAGTTTCTCATTGAAATGCCTGCAACATGTTTGTGCGAGTGTGCGCACCTGTATATCTGAGTAAGACTGTGTGCACACGTGTGCTCCTGTGTGCACGCGTTTAAGCCAGAGTAAGTATGTGTAAGGTTGTTTAAAGTTATGTAAGTGCATTTGCGCCTGTGTGTGCGCGTTTAAGTAGGAGTTAGCAAGTGTTAGGCCGTGTAAGCATGTGTGCGCGCGTGTGAGCTGGTGTGCGCGTGTTTGCGCTTGTGTGCATGGCGCTGCCCCCCCTGTGGAAACAGAAAGGGAAAAGGAAGCACAACAAATAGTAGGAAGTTAACCGGGGAGAACTAGCAGAGCTAGCAGGTGAAAACAATCAGACTCAGGCAATTACACAGGCAGTACACTAGCCCAGCCCAGCCCAGCACTTAAAACTCTGCAAACAACTTTCCACTATGTTTCTCTTAGAGACACTGCAACACTGCAGTAAGCTAATAGAAGTGAAACCTGAAAAAGCTTTACTGAGACAAAGAAATGTTAGGGGCTGCCATTACTGTTATAAGGTAACATATGCAACATGCTGAGGGTGGTGACAATGTGAATGCTGCTGAGCAACCCCCAGTGAGGAGACGGAGAAGAGTGTACAGGCCCAAGGTAACCTACCAGGAGCTACATGAGCTGGAGATAGTGGAGCACTATAGAGTGGATAGAGACCTCATGCAGCAAATTGTTGAGCTGTGCAGGCCACACCTCACACACAAAACCAACAGTGGGGAACCCATTCCAGTGGAAACCAAGGTATGTGTTGGCCTAAGAATACTAGCAACAGGTACCTTCCAGAGACCAACTGATGATATGATGGGGATATCACAGGCATCAGCATCCAGGGTACTGCACCAGTTCCTGAATGCCATGTCAGCACATGTCAGTGATCATGTATATTTCCCCAATTCCCATGAGGTATTGTCCAGCAATATACATCTTTTCCAGCAAATAGCGGAATGCCCTGAGGTAGTGGGTGCAATAGACTGCACGCACATACGCATCAAAGCACCAGCCAGTGAGCGGGGTAGGGCCTACATTAACTGCAAGGGCTTCCCCTCCATCAACTGCCAGGTCGTGTGTGATGCCCACGGCATAATACTGAATGTGTGTGCTGGCTGCCCTGGAAGCTACCATGATTCCCATATCTGGCATCTGACACAGCTGTAACCACCGAACTCCTCGCAAGTACGGAATGCTCAGCCAAACCAATTGAAATTCAACACAAGAGGCCAGCATAAGCAGTCAAAGTCCTGTTTATTATAAATAAGGTATTACTTGCAGAACTAGCAGGACCAAAATGTCCTGCATTAAAAAATGACAAACCGGTTTCGGCAAACTGCCTTCTTCAGTGTAACAGATTTGAATTACCAGTATCCAATGTCATGAATATTTATATGTTACCTCCACCAATAGCAGCATTGGTATAATCCAACACTGCAAAGAGAAAATATATGCCAAAGGCACAATATTTTAAACACAATTGACATATTAAAAAAGAAAAAAGAAAAAAGTGTTGGTAGGCATATATATACATATATATATGTTTCTCTTAACAAATTAAGACTTTGCAATTTTGCTATGTAAAAAAAAAAAATATATATATATATATATATATATATATATATATATATATATATATATATATATATATATATATATATATATATATTGTTTTATATATACATGAATTATGGTGTTTTAAAAAATTTATTTGCATAAGCCTAACTATATGTTTGCCTACCAACACTTTTTTCTTTTTTAATATGTCGAGCATTCCATACTTGCGAGGAGTTCAGTGGTTCCATTTGAGTTTTACCTTGCTGTTGAGTTGCAGTCAATACTGTTGGTGGAAGAGGACTTTTCCCCCTGTTAACATTACCAGCCGGTGTCAGTTTGGATATACAATTGTTAGCGAAGTGTTGGATGCGGATTATTGGACTTCTTTTGGTTACGTGATATATTTGGCTAGTTTGGTGTATAATTGTGAATGACTTATCTAAAGGTACAGTGACTATCTGTTTGCTGCATTCGCCATTTTCTTTTTGGGCTTTATCAACCAAATACAGTATAATACATTCGTATGTGACTGGCGATACTAATGGGAGCTCTGTTGAATAGATGTGGTCATGGTGTGCTTAATTTGTGATAGGGGAACCATTCTTTATTATCCATTTTTGTTTTCGCTAATTTACATCATCGAGCGTATATATATCGGATGAAGTGACAACAGGTTCGCATACTGTGGAACTACATTTTTTTACTAGGTGATGCTGTTAAAGTTGGGATCTGTTTTGTTTGACAAATGCAGCAGTGAACAAAGCCATCAAAACTTTACTTAAGGGAACTATTTGCAGACTTTTTGGGACTTATATATTCAGTTAGTTGTTTTTTATCACTTCATGAAAAATTTTTTTGATACGCTCAACTGTTTTTGTTTAGAGGGCGGTCAGTTTTCTTATAACTTTGTGCCTGGTTATTTTTGGGTCTGTTATCTTTGAATTTGGTTCTGTTTACTCCTTATATGTATAGAGAATAACTTTGACCAGTCTATTATATATCCTTATTGCATAATATAGTACAAAGTACATATTCATTATACAGAAGTAACAATTTGTTTTTTTGCTAACCTTGGACATTTTTTTGATGTTTCTTGACAACAAGTGGCATAAAAGGGCTGATAAACAGATATATAGGATTTCGATGTGTATATTGACATAATTGTTTCTTCACTTAGAACGCTAACTGTTTTGGCCCAGTAGGCAGCCATTTTGTATTCCAGCTTGTTGAATTGCTGTTTCAAGTATGTTCGAAGTCTCTGTTCAGGGATTTCTGTCACTATAAAGGAATAAAAAAAATGTTTATAAACAGTAAGATATATATGTTTGCTGGTGTAGTATAGGATCAAGTAAGGACCCACAGGCAGGAAATACTTATACATTTTTTATATATGACTGTATATAAGCTGCACTGAATGGAAGACATTCTTTTGAAACTTTTTGATAACAAGCGATGCTAATCAGGATTTTTAGCATAGTCATCAGACCATGATTTGGTATATTAATCTTTCTTACAGAGGATATTGTTTTTTACCAAGACAAAAACTTTATTTAATATTACAGGCTAACAGGGCTAAATAGATTGGTGACTGCTATATTCCCTATAGAAATATATTTTCTCAGGCAACAACACTGTCTATATAGGAACTTAATATAGGGCATTATGGATTTTGATATTGAGATCATGGACTCCGGGGCTGTTCTAAAATTTTAGATAACAGTCTCTCACATAATATTAGCTTGTTTTCAACTATACTACCTATTTTTTGACCACTAATGCCCTGTGACTTGTATGAGTCCCTTATGTATACAATTTGGTGATTCAGGAATAGGAGCTTTAGGGTACATAGGCCATTTCATTCTTTAAAGTAATCGGATAGGTGATATTCAGATATATTAAAGCTTTTATATTATATCTGACTGGTGGGGCAACTAGATAACTAACGGTTTGGTTTGAGGATTTTTGACTATAAGTCTTATTATCAGATTTCACTATATGTACCCAACATTTGCTATATTTTTTCAGTCTGTTATATTTTTTGTATACCTTGTCAGTGTGGGTTGACATAACTAATTTAACTTATTTTGCTTTTGGCACCCATGTAACTGGTAATGGGATACTACATCTATTGAACTCCATACTAGTGTAAGGTTTCTATGCCCTTTAGCATGCACATTTTGTGTTATATTTGACCAGTTTTGTTATCTTCTGGCTTTGCTTCTGGTTGCATACTTCGTAGCTCGACATTTGGTAGTTACACAAATGCCCTGGAAGCTACCATGATTCCCATATCTGGCATCTGACACAGCTGTAACCACCGAACTCCTCGCAAGTAGGGAATGCTCGGCCAAACCAATTGAAATGCAACACAAGAGGCCAGCAAAAGCAGTCAAAGTCTTGTTTAGTATAAATAAGGTATTACTTGCAGAACTAGCAGGACAAAAATGTCCTGCATTAAAAAATGACAAACCGGTTTCGGCAAACTGCCTTCTTCAGTGTAACAAATTTGAATTACCAGTGTAAAAATGTCATGATTATTTATATGTTACCTCCACCAATAGCAGCATTGGTATAATCCAACACTGCAAAGAGAAAATATATGCCAAAGACACAGTATTTTAAACACAATTGACATATTACAAAAGAAAAAAGAAAAAAAGTGTTGGTAGGCATATATATATATATATATATATATATATATATATATATATATATATATATATATATGTTTCTCTTAACAAATTAAGACTTTGCAATTTTGCTATGTAAAAATATATATATATAATTATATATATATATTGTTTTATATATACATGAATTATGGTGTTTTAAAAAATTTATTTGTATAAGCCTAACTATATGTATGCCTACCAACACTTTTTTCTTTTTTAATATGTCGAGCATTCTGTACTTGCAAGGAGTTCGGTGGTTCCATTTGAGTTTTACCTCACTGTTGAGTTGCAGTCAATACTGTTGGTGGAAGAGGACTTTTCCCCCTGTTAACATTACCAGCCGGTGTCAGTTTGGATATACAATTGTTAGTGAAGTGTTGGATGCGGATTATTGGACTTCTTTTGGTTACGTGATATATTTGGCCATTTTGGTGTATAATTGTGAATGACTTATCTAAAGGTACAGTGACTATCTGTTTGCTGCATTCGCCATTTTCTTTTTGGGCTTTATCAACCGAATACAGTATAATACATTCGTATGGGACTGGCGATACTAATGGGAGCTCTGTTGACTAGATGTGGTCATGGTGTGCTTAATTTACGATAGGGGAACCATTCTTTATTATCCATTTTTGTTTTCGCTAATTTACATCATCGAGAGTATATATATCAGATTAAGTGTCAACAGGTTTGCATACTGTGGAACTACAATTTTTACTAGGTGATGCTGTTAAAATTGGGATCTGTTTTGTTTGACAAATGCAGCAGTGAACAAAGCCATCAAGAACTTTACTCAAGGGAACTATTTACAGACTTTTTGGGACTTATATATTCAGTTAGTTGTTTTTTATCACTTCATGAAAAATTTTTTTGATACACTCAACTGTTTTTGTTTAGAGGGCGGTCAGTTTTCTTATAACTTTGTGCCTGGTTATTTTTGGGTCTGTTATCTTTGAATTTGGTTCTGTTTACTCCTTATATGTATAGAGAATAACTTTGACCAGTCTACTATATATCCTTATTGCATAATATAGTACAAAGTACATATTCATTATACAGAAGTAACAATTTGTTTTTTTGCTAACCTTGGACATTTTTTGATGTTTCTTGACAACAAGTGGCATAAAAGGGCTGATAAACAGATATATAAGATTTCAATGTGTATATTGACATAATTGTTTCTTCACTTAGAACGCTGTTTTGGCCCAGTAGGCAGCCATTTTGTATTCCAGCTTGTTGAATTGCTGTTTCAAGTATGTTCGAAGTCTCTGTTCAGGGATTTCTGTCACTATAAAGGAATGAAAAAAATGTTTATAAACAGTAAGATATATATGTTTGCTGGTGTAGTATAGGATCAAGTAAGGACCCACAGGCAGGAAATACTTATACATTTTTTATATATGACTGTATATAAGCTGCACTGAATGGAAGACATTCTTTTGAAACTTTTTGATAACAAGCGATGCTAATCAGGATTTTTAGCATAGTCATCAGGCCATGATTTGGTATATTGATCTTTCTTACAGAGGATATTGTTTTTTACCAAGACAAAAACTTTATTTAATATTACAGGCTAACAGGGCTAAATAGATTGGTGACTGCTATATTCCCTATAGAAATATATTTTCTCAGGCAACAACACTGTCTATATAGGAACTTAATATTGGGCATTATGGATTTTGATATTGAGATCATGGACTCTGGGGCTATTCTAAAATTTTAGATAACAGTCTCTCACATAATATTAGCTTGTTTTCAACTATACTAACTATTTTTTGACCACTAATGCCCTGTGACTTGTATGAGTCCCTTATGTATACAATTTGGTGATTCAGGAATAGGAGCTTTAGGATACATAGGCCATTTCATACTTTAAAGTAATCGGATAGGTGATATTCAGATATATTAAAGCTTTTATATTATATCTGACCGGTGGGGCAACTAGATAAGTAATGGTTTGGTTTGAGGATTTTTGACTATAAGTCTTATTATCAGATTTCACTATATGTACCCAACATTTGCTATATTTTTTCAGTCTGTTATATTTTTGTATACCTTGTCAGTGTGGGTTGACATAACTAATTTAACTTATTTTGCTTTTGGCACCCATGTAACTGGTAATGGGATACTACATCTATTGAACCCCATACTAGTGTAAGATTTCTATGCCCTTTAGCATGCACATTTTGTGTTATATTTGACCAGTTTTGTTATCTTCTGGCTTTGCTTCTGGTTGCATTCTTCATAGCTCGACATTTGGTAGTTACACGTTATCAGGCATAATATTTAGCCTTGAAATAATATGATTCTATCTTTAAGTCTAGGACAGTTTGACGAATTATTCTTTTTGCAAATTTGATTTTGAATATGGAGTTGGATAATATATTGCATGGGTTATGTGCTGATCGAGACGATATAAGAATTTTTGGTGTAGAAGAAGTCTTAAGCAGTAACCTTGAGGATAATATTGGTTCCAACATGACAAATGGTTGTGAATTGGCTTTTTTTAAATTTGGGGAAAGGACTAAAAAGCCTTAGGGCCAACATTTGGCACTTAAGGTTATTTCGAGCATACATTCATAAAAATCTGGTTCCTCGAGGTCTTAGGATTAGACTCTGACCCATGGTTAGTAGATCTGAAGGGAGACTAACCACTGAATGGAATCAAGCATTGCAAGAAGGCTCTATGAATTTTGTCAGGATTCCGGCCGACTATTATGAGAGAGCTATTGATCTCAATATTTCTGAGGTCAAGATTTTGAGTGCAGAATGCAAAAAGTATGTTTCTATCCCTACATATGATAGTGCAGTGGCCAAACTGTCCAAAGACTTAGCTACATTTGAAAAATTAACCAAAGAAAGAAAACTTAAAAAATTGAATAGACATATCATGGATTACAAGAAGGGCAACCCTTTTGATATCCCGAGATCTGTCAGATTTGATGATGCTAATCTAGGAGCAACCAGAGGCAGAGCCAAAAAGAGACCTAGATCTATTTTGAAACACCGGGACAAATCTTACACTAGTACTTCTGGGGATGAGTCCTCTTACACTGACAGTGAAAACACTTCTATACATGAATCTCCCAGGCAGAAAAGGTCAAACTCAAATGTCCCTTTAGACAAAGAGGCAAGCGGAGGGGTGGTCGTAAACATAGACGGAGGAATTGGTACAGAATAAATGGAGGGGTTGATACAAACTCTCCTCAAGCAATAGCAACTGAATTTAAGAATGTGTTGAATTTGTCTGATATTACTTTAACACAAGAACAACAACAATTACTAAATAAAGGACTGGGTTTTGTACCAAGCTTTCTGTGTGATGAATATAATACTGTAGTAGATGTTATGTAATTTTGTCGTAATCTTAATTTGAAAATATTTTTTCAGAACAAGATTCAGCTACCTCTCAAAGAACTACTGACTTTAGATTTCATAAATCTCAATTCCAACCGCCAGTGAATAAACATGTGGCCATATTTCAACAGTCTGTTTTACGAGACTTGCATTTCCCTCATGTAGAAACACATATCATGAGGGAAAATATAACTCAATCGTTAAAAACAGCATTGGCTGAACTCAGAAACAATCATAATATAGCGATTCTGCCAGCAGATAAGGGTGGAGCAGTTGTGATTCTTAATATGGATTATTACATCAATGAGGGGCTACGACAATTATCAGACAGGAAGTGTTACATGCATATGGGTCAAGATCCAACTCTGAATTTTAAAAAAGATATTGACTCATTCCTTCAGTTGGCAGTTGAGGAAGGTATTATTACTTCCAACACAGCCCAACATCTTACTATAACAGACCCACAAACGCAAGTTCTTTATTTACTTCTCAAGATCCACAAATCTATTACCGAACCACCAGGTAGACCTATTGTTGCCGGTATGGGCTCACTTACTGAACCACTTTCTGTGTTCCTCACAGACCAATTGAAACCACTACTTAAGCAAGTTAGAACTACGATACAAGATACAACTCAATTTTTACAAATCATACAGGATACTCAGTTAGAACCCCATTGGTTAATGTGTACACTAGATGTTAAATCCCTGTATACCAGCATACCCCATTGGGCGGGATTACAGGCCTTACAGTTCTGGTTAGAGAAAACAAATCTCTATTCCCCTGGTTTCAATACCCTCATCATCTGTATGGCAGAACATATACTCAATAAAAATGTCTTTTACTTTCAGGGACAATGTTATTGGCAACTTCAAGGAACTGCTATGGGTGCATCTTTTGTCCCTATCTACGCCGATCTATTCATGGCATATCTGGAGGAATGTCTCATATATAATCCACTACACAATATATACTTGGTGGAAATTGATATATGGCGTTGATATTTGGACGATTGCTGGATGGTGTGGCATGCTGACATTACATATCTGAATGAGTTTGTAGAGTACTTGAATGACAATATCTAGGGTATACAATTTACTGTAACGTCTGATTTACATAAGATTGATTTTCTGGATGTAACAGTATATAGAAACCATGATCATACATTGAGCACCAAAATTTGCAGAAAATATCCAAAATACAACACGCTACTACATGCATCTAGTATGCACCCACGCCACACCATCCGTAATATACCCAAATCACAGTTCCTTAGAATTAAATGCATTAGTTCTAACCATACTGATTTTGAGGAAGCCAAAACAGATCTTACAAATAGATTTTTAGAAAGGGGGTATAACTTTTTTGATATCCACTCTGCCAGCACATGGTCTGATAAACAAGAAAGAAACACATTACTACATTACAAGGTATCGCCGCAAACAACACGAACAGATAGTCTTAGATTTGTTGCTACATATGGCAGAAATCACAGTACCATTAGAAACATTCTGGATGATAATTGGAATATTTTATTAGCTAATAATCATCTCAGGGAAATATTGGGACCCATATGTCAATTTTCTTATAGGAGAGGTAGAACTCTGGGTAATCTATTTTCACATTATAAACATAAGGAAAGTGGAGGGGCTAAATACAAACAGTTAACAATATCAGGCGATCCACTTCTGGGCACATTCCCCTGTGGCCATTGTATCTCTTGTAACCAAGTCAACAAGTTGAAACAATTTACCAGTGCTAATACTAGCAAAGTATATGATCTAAGGATCTTCGGTAACTGCTCTAGCACTTGGGTAATATATTTGGCCACATGTCAATGCTCTGCATTTTATGTTGGACAAACATCACGTTCACTAAGAATCAGGATTGGGGAACACAGGAGTGATATCAGGAACAAGAAGGATACTAGTGCATTGTACCGACATACTATTAAACACTCAAATGCCAAGTTTATGTTTTCAGTCATTGATAAAATTACTGGTGACCGGAGCAATAAGTTGGCACAGTATCCTAAATCATAAAGAGAAATATTGGATCACTCATCTAGGGGCTCTTTTTCCCCCGGATTGAATGACCATCTTTAAACATGTTTTGAATATAATGAGTATAAAGAATTTTGATTTAAATTATGGTCCAATATAGCTTACTGGTTGTGAGATACATACTCTTATAAGAGATATACTGCTGACATTTGTTGTTTAGTGAAAATGTATTGGTATGACTCAGGTCACCAGTATATAGTATTATGTTTGTATTATGACCTCTAGGCCCGTTTAATATTTATTATGAACAGTTTTGATGGACTGCTCAATTACATTGAATATTACTTTTCCCTATATGAATATTCATTCATTTATTTTAGTACATTGGATATGTGCAGCAATAACATAGACGAATATTTGGATTTTCAATACTTACCTGTAACATTTATATACTAATTCTTTTTGGCCTGTTATATATATGTTTCTCTCAACAAATTAAGACGTTGCAATTTTGCTATGTAAATATATATATATATATATAATTATATATATATATTGTTTTATATATACATGAATTATGGTGTTTTAAAAAATGTATTTGTATAAGTCTAACTATATGTATGCCTACCAACACTTTTTTCTTTTTTAATATGTCAGTTGTGTTTAAAATAATGTGCCTTTGGCATATATTTTCTCTTTGCAGTGTTGGATTATACCAATGCTGCTATTGGTGGAGGTAACATATAAATATTCATGACATTGGATACTGGTAATTCAAATTTGTTACACTGAAGAAGGCAGTTTGCCGAAACCGGTTTGTCGTTTTTTAATGCAGGACATTTTGGTCCTGCTAGTTCTGCAAGTAATACCTTATTTATAATAAACAGGACTTTGACTGCTTATGCTGGCCTCTTGTGTTGCATCTGACACAGCTGTACCAGACATTTGCCAATGGGGACATCCCTCATGGTCACCTAGTGGGGGATGCTGGATATGCACTGGAGCCATGGCTGATGACACCCATCAGAAATGCACACACACCTGAACAGGATTGCCATAATGAGGCACGCGCACAAACACAAAATGTAACCGAGCGTTTGTTTGGGCTGCTCAAGTCACGGTTCTGGTGCCTGGACACATCTGGTGGAGCCTTGTAGTACTCACCAACTACATGTACCCAAATTGTCATGGTATGTGCTATGCTACATAATATGATCCTGCGAAAACAGCTGCAGCAGGAGCAGCATAGGCCCGGGCCAAACAGCCCCCCACCATTGCTAAGGCCATCACAGGCAGAGGGTGACTCAGAGGAGGAACAACCTGAGCCTGCCCCAATAGGCAGAAGGAGGTGTGCCCAGTATGCTTTGGCCTTGGCAAAGAGGCAACGCATAGCACATACACTGGCTCAGTAGGAATCCTGGAAATGATACCTCTTTCTGACTCGCACATATAGTAAAAGGGATGCCTAACTTGATACTACCTGTTTTCAAACATGTATAGGGAGTGTACTATGTGCATCCGACATAGGCAGCCCTGCAGCACCACCTGAGGCATGATTGCCATGTTTTAAGCAATATAAAGCAGTGCTAAACAGCTTTTACCACTATTTAGTATATGTAAACAAAATTGCACACACTAACTAGCACAAATTTGGGCAATGTTGAGCAATATTGGGCAATGTTCAGCAATGTTGGTTAATGTTGAGCAATGTTGGGCAAGTTTGGTCAAAGTTGGGCATAGTTGAGCAAAAGCAGGTAAACATGCTCATATCTGCTTTACTGGTCCTTAAGCAGTCTGGTCTGCCCAGTATGAAAATATAAAGCACTGGCAGGCCTCAAACCCAGGATACTGTGCACTATAGTCACAGTACTGAACCACCAAACTATGACAGTATTTCATTGGTCAGCATGTATGAAGAAATGTTGTCTCATGGAAACCCTGCAGGCACAGCATAATCCCTGTCGAGTTATGACACAAAGGTGAGCCCTGCAGTAAAAATATAACTTGATTTTCAACACACATATAGTATAAATTTTAATATTGGGCATGTTCACACACGTTAACAAATTAGTGGACTTCAGACAGCAACATACTGAAAGGTCACACTGGGCATGCTCACACACTTGAATAAATGAGACAAATGTCAGGCAACAAAACACTGAAAGGCCAAACTGGGCGTGCTCACACACTTAGCCCATGTCTGAGTACAGCAGTGGGCCACACATATCTGGCAGTTGCATGTGTTAACCCAAGAACCTCTTACTATTCACCAATCTTGCCTTGTGCACACAGTTATATGACAACAGACACATATATAATATATTCGAACCCTGTTATAATCAAATATGTACTACAGATACCTAGGTTGTTCATAGAAAGTGGGAAAGCAAAGAAGATAAAAACCTGCAATCAGTATCATCAATAAACAATGTGCACTCCAAACATTATTATAGGTTCATAGGTTGATACTAGGCTATCTGCCCTAGGGCATTTATAAGCCTAGCCAGAGTGTGTTTGGCTTTCGCCACCCTTTTAGATTAGTAGACTGTGCCTTTGAATAGTAGGTCACACAAGATAGCCCTTTTATGGTCAGTTTATTGTGCCTCTGTCTAGCAGGGACCCAGAAGAGATCCCAGGGGTAAACGTATGAGCTCCCATCCACTCGTCAAGATTTCTCTTGAAGAGGGTCAGTGAGGGGCTCTGCCTAACTTGGACTGGGATTTCGTTCCAGAGTGAGGGGAGCCTCTGGGATATGAATCTGTCCCTCCAGCATGTCCTATTGATTTCTGTGCTAAGGTTTGAGTCCCTGGAGTGTGTAGCTCTTAGGGATTTGGATATCCTGAGGTTGAGCATGACCATTAATTCTGGGTTGGACATGGCTTTATATGTCAGGCACAGATCGCATCTGAGTAGGCGGTAAGCAACTGAGTAGAGGTGGAGTTTCTTTAGCCAAACTGTGTAGGGCATCTGTTTGAGTCCCTTGATCCACTTGGTGAGGTACTTTTGGGGTCATTACAGTTGCTGCAGGTGTTGGGTAAGGTACATCCCAAATGGGGTATTGTATTCAAGTATGGGCCTGATGAGTAGAGGGGCACAATGACCTCTCTTGATCTAGATGTGAAACCTTTCGTGATAAGGTGGGCTATATAGAAGGTCTTTCTAACCACTTTGGCAACATGATTGTCAAAGGAGAGAATACTATCTATTGGGTCCCCAAATCCCTAATTACTTCTTCCGTACGTAATGGATTACCACCTATGTGGTAATTTGTGGGCACTTTGTTTTTCCCAAAGGGGATGACTATGCATTTTATGGCATTTAGCTTTAGGCCATGGCTCTGGCACCAGTTAACCATCTCTGTGAGACCCTTTTGGAGGATGCTTGTGTCAGCCAGAGAGTCAATTATGGCACCCAGTTTGCAGTCATCTGCGAACTTGGTCAGCCATAGTCCTCCCTTGTTAGCCTGCACCTCAGAGAAATATATACTGAACAAGAGAGGTCCCAGGACTGAGCCTTGTGGGACGCCACTTGTAACTGGTGTAGAGTCTGACATGGCACCTGCAATTCCGACCATGTGGGTGCTATCCCTGATCCAGTTTGCAATCCATCTTGTGACATATGTGTTGATATCTAAGCTGGTGAGCTTATTTATGATGCCTGAGTGGGGTATTGTGTTGAAGGCTTTTGCAAGGTCCAGGTAGGCTGTGTGGACTACCTTCCCTACATATGTGGCCCTGGTAACTATTTCAAAGAAGTCGACCAGGTTCAAGAGGCATGATCTGCCCTTAACAAGGCCGAATTGGGTAGGATCCAGTGTCTGGAGGTTCCTGATGTCTTTGTTTATGAGTTCCATGATGATACTCTCCATAGTTTTGCAGACCAGGCTAGCCAGGCTTTTAGGGCGATAGTGTCCAGGTTCCGTTGTGGCACCACCTTTGTGGAGCAGGACCACTGTTGCTGTACGCCATTCCTTGGGTACATATCCTGTAGTAAGTCTGATATTGAACAGTGACTTTATGTGAGGGTTAAGTTCTTCATGAAGCTCATGTAAGACGCAGACCGGGACACCGTCCGGTCCCATTGATGCTGTGTTATTGCTTTGGAGAGGGCAGCTGTCACCTGTTCATCTGTGATATCAGGGAGGCTACACTCTGTTGGGATGGACATTTGATCTTTTGGGGAGATGGGGGGGAGAAATTTGCACTGAACCCGTCTGCCAGGATGTTGGCAATGTCTGTGGGTTCAGTGTATTTTTTGTCATTATGCACTAACTAAGAGCATATCTGGGAGTTGCCACCCAGGTTCCTGACATAACTAAAGAAGGCCTTGTGAATGTCTTTAGTGTCTTGTGCAATTTTTCTTTCGAAGCTGGCCTTTGATGATTTTATGAGTGATCGTAATGTCTTGCTAGTACTGATCAGAGATACCTTCCCTTCTTGTGATTTTGCTCTATCATGTAGTAGCCTCCTCCTTTTCATCTTATAACTTATTTATGGCTGGGGTCAATCAGACAGGTCCCCTGACTTTGGAGGAGTGAGTCTTGGTTTCATTTGGGATAGCACGATCCATGCATTCCTGTAGGTGTCCATAGAATGCGTTTGTAAAGGATTCTGCGGTTTGAGCCATATTTTCCACTGGCCCGGGGGCTTTGAAGGATACCACCTCAGTTTTGAGAAGTGTGACGTTTGCTTTTGAGAAGTTCTTCACCGAGAATACCTTGGCTGGGGGTGGGGACGGGATATGGATGTCCAGTGAGATAAAAGTATGGTCTGACCTTAACAATGAGGGGTATACCTCTGGTGTGGAACATAGAGTCCACATGTTGGTGATGACTAGGTCCAATATATTTTCCCCTCTTGTGGGGGTGGTGACCAGTTGTTCCATAGCATTTGAGTTTATAAAGTCTAGGAACTGTTGGCCGATGGTGTTGGGGCTTGAGTAGTATTCCCAGTCAATGTTTGGGTAGTTGAAGTCACCCAATATAATGGTGTTTGGAGAGACCTTCATAATCTCCAGTGTGCTCAGGAAAGCCGAGTGGGGTCCCTAAGTTTGTGAGGGTGGTCTGTAGCAGGCAACAAACTGAAAGGCAGTTTTGCCCACTGTTAGTTGCACATGGATGGTCTCCGATGCTTCGTGCAGTGCTACTAACCTAGAGGTGTGTGTATCTTTGATGTATATGGATACTCACCCTCCTTTTGTGGTTTGGTCCAGGTTTTGTGGCCGAAAAGCATGGTATGAAGTATAACCTGATAGTGCTGGGGTGCTTTCGGGACCCTTGAACCAGGTTAATGTCACTGCACAGATATCGATATTCTCCATACTGAAGAGAGCCTTGAGTGCATGCATTTTGAGGTGTAGACTTCTGGCGTTGAGCAGCATTACCCTTAGTTTCTTTTACCTTGTATCATCTATGGAGGTGGGTTTGTCTTTTGAGCCTTGCCTAAAAAAGGCACTATGGGGGGTGGCAAGAGTCTTAGCCAGTATTTGAAAGCCCAGGGGTGACAGGTGCAAGCCGTCCCTAGTGAAGCAATGTGGCTTGTCGAGCATGTCATCCCAGGCTGACAGACACTGGATCCCCTTTGAATGACACCAATACATTAGCCAACTGTTAAAATCGATCATTTTATCTTTATACTGTGGCATCATTCTTGGTGACAGTAAGATGCTATACAAGGTCAGGGTCATACCAGCCTGGGCTACATGATCAGAGAGCTCCTCTATGTCTCTTCTCATGTAGTCCAAGGAGGAACGTCTTGGGTTATTCACATCAGCATGGACAATGACAGAGTCATATTTGTACTTGCTTTGGAGTGACCTGAGTGCATGTGTTATGTGGCGGATCCTGGCACCCGACAGAGAGCTTACAGTGACCTTCTCCTTGTTCAGCCTGGTGAGTGGGACGTCAGTGTGTCTGACAATAGAGTCACCTATTACAAGTGTATTGGGTGTGTTGTTTATCCTTAAGGGCAGTGACTGTGTGGCACACTGACTTTGTGAACTATGTGATATGTCTGTATTGTTGTGGGGTAGTAGTTGTTTGGGTGCCTGCTTCGGAGGTCTCTGCTGCTTAGGCAGATTTTTATTTAGAGCCTCCGAGTATGTTTCTGTGTGTTTATGTGTTTGGTTTGCTGTTGCTATAGGTCTATGTGAGACTGGATTTGTGGTGTGTGTGGTTACCTTCGCCTCCTGATAGACTGTGCCAGTCATGGGTCGAGAGAACTCAGCCTCCAGTTTGTCCATATAGTTGCATCTCTCACATATATCTGAGTTTGTTATGAGGAGGAGAGGGTTGTCTGTGTACATAAGGCAGTTGTAACATTGCCTGAAAACTCCCATATTCACCAGCTGCACTGGATAGTACACACAAAACTGACCTTTGCACGTGTCAGGATATTATGATGAAATACTCTTTTGACTGAACAAAAAGGATCAGTAGGGTATTCAGTGTGTAAAAGAGTATAACAGGGGTTTAGTGCTTAAGTTTGCTGGTGTTTTGGAAAGATTATCTGCGAAGGCGTCCAGACAGAACCATGACACTTCCTTCAGCTATGTCATAAATAGCAATGTACACTCATATATGTCCTGAGTCAGGGCCAATTGTTAATGACTGACAATGCCAACATCCTGTCTGACAGGCCCATACATACATACCCACCTCCCACTGACAAAAGGCCCTATCATCATACCAGGAGATATCACATGTAGAATGGGTAAACAGCTCCTTCCAAAGCAGAAAACATGGCATCAATTGCATTACATTGTTTCCCTATATGTGTCATAAGTGAACTGCAGAACAAACAGACCCTGCACCTGAACAGTCTGTTGAGCCTCACCTTTTCTACAGGATATGAAACCGTTGAATGGGTTACAGCAACATATGGCACACTCCACAAGTGTTGGTGCACAACAGACCATGGGAACTATAGTCTTATAAGCCTATGAAGTCTGATCTGCAAGGCCATGGAGTCCATCATGATTGAAGTCATAAACAGAGCTATTGGAAGCTGACAAACAGACAACCCTACCAACTTTGGTTTGGCCATGGGCAGATCATGGTTCCCAAACCTGCTAGACTGCTTGCAAGGCAGCCACCCAGGACATACATCACTGAAATGAGCTACACACGTCCCACATAGACTTTGAATAGCCCTTTTCCAACATCCTAGACACATGTCGTATCCACAAAATCAACAAACTGAGCATAAATATGTATTGTCATATGATGGATTGGCAACTGGTCCACAGATAGATCACACAAGCTAAGAATTGTGGAGTCCTGCTCAAGCTGTTAACACCTGCTGTCCCCCATGGTGCAGTCCTGGGATTGCATAAAACAAAGTGCACACACATTACCATGTCCAGTCTGATGATGTCAGCATCCTACAAATATAGCAGGAGAAATGAAAACACCCAGTAAAGCATATAGCATGTTGTATTACTGCGTGTCTCTCTAGTATCATAACATAGTTAGGTAGGGGTTTGAATCCTGCATTTGCTAAGTGTGTGTGTGTGTGGGGGGGTGTATGTTTGTGGGTGATTTCTTTTGAGAAAAGTGCCCTTTTTGGAGACTAGGAAAACATATTAAAAGAGGTATATTCCTCTTTGCCAAGTTTGATGATGTCAGCATCCTACAAATACAGCAGTGGAAATGAAAACTCCCAGTAAAGCATATAGCGCGTCATGTTAATGCGTATCTTTCTAGTATCATAACATAGTTAGGTAGGGGTTTGAATCCTGCAATTGCTGAGTGTTTGAGTGTGATTTCCTTTGAGAGGAGTTCCCTTTTTGGAGACTAGGAAAACACATTAAAAGAGGTAAATTCCTCTTTTCCAAGTCTGATGATGTCAGCATCCCACAAATACAGCAGTGGAAACAAAAACACCCAGTAAAGCATATAGCGTGTCGTGTTAATGCATATCTCTCCAATATCATAACATAGTTAGGTAGGGGTTTAAATCCTGCAATTGCTGAGTGTGTGTGACACTGTTGGTCAATGTGTTGTGGGTTTTGCTTTTACTGCTGTATGACATATCAGTGAAACAACAGTATGTGCATTGCACACTTCAGGTATCTGTGTGGCAAATTCATATATGTACATGTGACCTCAATTAGTTCATAGGTGTGAAGCCTGCTTTCTACATGAATACATCTGTTACCTTTGACAGATTGTGCTGCTGCTTCTCAGACCTTAGGTCACATATGTATGTTTGTGACAAGGCCAGCCACTGTAGTGATCTGTGGCCTAGGTCATCTGTGTCACACCCACCCATGACAGTTTCTATAGAATAGTGTGAGTGAGGGTACATGCCTGGGGTACATTTCAGACATGTTCAAACACAACAAAGTTTGTCAATAATGGACATTCATTACAGGTGTGCAACAACTATGTGGATATGCATACAGACCCCTTATTGCTTATGTGATACACCGAGGGACTACAGAATACCTTTGGAAATGTGAATACCAAAGGACAGATGACATAACATGTGGCTGTATGTACACATCGGTACCCCTTCTACATGTCATGGGCTACTACCTATGTGGTACTGTCAGGATACTATGTTCAGTAAATGTGGATGACTATGCTATAATTGTCTTATAGCTTTACAGCATGGGTTGTTCAACAGGTATCTGTCTGTATGATACCCTTGTGGAGGATAAGTGTCTCATCCAGAGAATGCATTGTAGGCCACTGTATGCATTACCAGATGTGGACGGACATATCCCTACTGTGTTTGCTTGTACCTAAGAGGGCTACATGCCAAACAGGAGTGGTCCCAGGAATGGGTGGCGGTCAATACCACTGGTTACTGGTATAGTATTGTACCAGAAGGATCCAAATGCTACTGTGTTTCCTACATGTGTGTGTCAGTTGTCAAGATATCAACTAACAATTGGTTATAGTCAGGCTGTTGAGGTTGTGTATACTACCAGACTGCAAACCACTGACCAATATTAACAGTATCACCCACAGCATAGTGTCAAACCATGTCATACACACATGTGTACCCAAGTTAAAACATATGTGTAGTAAAATGCATACTGGCCAGCAATAGAAACTATGAAGTGTTAACACTGTGTAATACAGGGCATGTCACCCTTCCCATGTGTCCACTAGGCACATACATGCAGACAGTGCACCTCCACCATGTTCACAAATGTACACCTGCAAATCTGTACAGCACACATCACACACATACTGTCCACTCACCAACACATGCTGCCAGAACTACACACATCAGCCAAGTGGCACATGGGCGAACAATCCATTTTTGGAATTAACACTGGTGTAAACAATACTACATTGATAATCATAGCTTCAATGCATCATGCCTGCTCAGATATACCTACAAGGATATCATTACACTTTACTGTTGACAACATACTAACATTGCTACACTGCTATTAAGTCACCCTGTGCATCAGCACCATGTTAGCCTGTTCCTGCATCAATGTTACAGATGACAGGAGGTGGCACAGTTTCATCATATGCACAGGGTGTGTTGTTGGTTTGCCAGAGCCTGACATTGACCCATCCAATCGACATGTATGTGTGTGTGTGTGTGTGTGTGTGTGTGTGTGTGTGTGTGTGTGTGTGTGTGTGTGTGTGTGAGGGACAACAGTACAGCATGGGTCAATGTTGATGTAATGTGTGTGTGTATGTGTTAGCCCTAGGTGTTTGGTTTATGTGTGTGCGCCTGCATGCACACAGTTCCACCATGTAGCTGCCTAATACTGGAGGTTGTGGGACAGCCACAGACTGTACCTGCCAGGCTGTACAGATCATCGTCTCTGGCCATGGACACAGTATCTGTGCCTGGCAGGGGTGTCACGGACAGTATCGGCTTAGTACCCGATACTGTCACGGACAGTATCGGGTACTAAGCCAAACTGGGTACTATCATCAGAGGCAGAGGCATGTTGACTGGACCCATGTCCCTGCTGGGACTGGCCAGAGCCACATGCACATGGTCTTCTAGGATGGTCTAATGACAGCCCAGCCCCAACATTGCTGGGGCTGGTACTGCCACTACGGGAGTGGCTGTGACTTGTGTGTCATCCACGACGACTGCCAGCTGATGATGTTGCTGGCATATGTCCATGTCGACGTCTCAGCCATCTTGCACTGTCCTGGCACATGGACATGACATTGTGGAGGACATCTAGTGTCTCCCCCCAATGTCTATCAATGACCTCTGTGTAATTACGGATGGCACTGGCAAGGTCACGGATACTGTCATTGATAGCGGTGTTATGAGCCCTCTGCACCCTTAGTCCCTGTCTGGTGTACCGTTCCATACATGCCTGTGCCTGCATTACAGCCCAGAACATACCTGAGGTTGTAAGACCTGTGGGGGCACGTCTGCCAGGGGCATTACGACCAGCAGTGCTCCCACGAGAACCCCTGGACATCTGCCTATGTGGTACCATTCCAGGAGTCTGGGTATGGCTGCTGTGAGGGGATGCATGTGCCATAGATACCACACTATCCTGGTCAATGCCTACTGTATGCTGTCCCTCAGCTAAGGCTATTGGTGATGAGGGATGTATTGGCAGTATGAATGTGCGCATAGATTGGGTGGAAAGCTGTGTACTGTCGATTAGCAGACTAACGACAGACCCTCTCAAACCTGCCTGTGCCACAACACATGTATCATCATTTCCACTATTTGTGGCAGTGACTTCAGGTTCCTTGCAGCACTCAACCAACACAACCTCAGCACCAGCGAGAGGAAGACAGGAAACACACTTTACAATCTGTACATGATGTTAGCACACATGAACACATGCATGCATGTACACGTGCACACATGCACACATGAACACATGAACACATGCACACATGCACACATGAACACGAACCCATGAACACATGCACACATGCACACAAATACACTACTCAGTAAAGTTGACACACACACACACACACACACACACACACACACACACACACACACACACACACACACACACACACCAACAGCAATCCAGAACATACTCATTAGTGGTTGATGGTGGAGTACAGTATCACAAGCCAAAGAATCCTATTACACGTGTCAACATGCAGGATGTGTGTTGCTCAACAACATGCAGTGCGAGTGTAGAGAGTCCTTGTTAATAACAGTATACATGTCTTTGATGCATGTGTGTTGTTCAATGATTGGCCTCACCCTGGAACACAATGTGTACATGGACACAACATTGCTGTGCAAGTATTAAATGCTTTCCAATGTCCTGTGCATCATCCCTCATAGGTATACATACCTTGTCCGGATGCATACAACTGTCAGGTGTATAGCAATGAATGCTATGTGTAGTACTGTAGTTACTGTAACTGGATGTAGTGTAGTAGCATGAGCCATCATCAGGCAGCATCATGTGGTCACTCAAGGCCACTAATGTGTGCCACGCTGGCAACTATCTTGCTGTACCTGAACTGTAGCACTTTGTCTACATTAACTATTTTACAGGCAGTTGTTACATGGGTATGTAAGGTGCTCAATAGGGAGCATTGCCTAACATGAATGTATTATGTGTTGAAGAGTGTCACACCGCCCCATGATAGGCCTCTACCCCTCAGGTATAGTATGTGTGCTGTGTGGATGACATTTGGGATACTGGTGTCTGACCTTACAGCAGGTGTCTAAATAGGCCATGTGTATCATATTAATGCTGACTGCGTATGACAATGTGGTGTATGTTGTGTGCATGTATATTGACTCTGCCTATACAATGTCCACTACAGTGTACCACAATTGATTGGGATGCTCTGTGTATTGCATGTGTTTGAGGCAGCTGCTCATGTTACTGGAATGTGCGGAGTCCCACAGAAAACATGCAGAGCATGCAGTATGTGTAGGTGTTTTAGATGTGTATATGGCCTACAACTCACCTATGACATGTACATGTTATTTGCTATATTAAATGTAGAACACTCACCAGCATGGGTCTGCTGTCTTGCTGTCACACCAGAGGGACCTACAAGGATATGAGACAGTTTGTCAGTGTCAACAACTATGGCATTGCTGCTGTGAGTTTGCAACTTTACAGTAGTACAACATGTGACAGTCACAGGCATACAGATTATGTTCCAAATTATCAGTATTGCACAACACCAGGCTCCACATGTTCTAATTACACAGTACACATCTGACATATGCATGTTCTAACAATTGAGCTAACAGTAGTCTACAAATATGCCATGTTACCTGCACGCTCTGAATCGACTTGCTGGGTGACTCCAGTCTCCATGATGACACATGTCTGTTGTAGTGGTTGTCCCGGAGCCACCACGCTGAGGAGCAGCTCTTCCACTCTGGTGAGAGGTGGGTGTGACGCTGCACCACCACCTGTGGCAAGCTGTTGTCTGCGGACATCGGAGGCATGCTGCCGGACATGTCTAATTAAATCACTGCAGTGATGGCATACCTGCTCATAAGTCCAGTTATGCATGCCTACATCATTTACCCGATGGACAACATCTTGCCACAGTTCAGTGCGCCCATGCTGGTCCTGGCTGGTTCTGGAGAACAGCAGGGTGTGATGTTGTAGTAGGGCGTCTAGGAGTATTTCCTCCTCTTCAGGGGAATATGCAGGTTTGCGATTGTGAGACATGTCCCTGGAAGACAATAAAACAATAATTGTGAGCAAGTCATGTGTCACACTTAACATTCTAAAGTACAGACATCAGTGAAATTCCATATATAGCAACCTATTGGCTGTCAGTAGATACACACTTTTAATACCACATATCAGTGCTCAGCCCACAACTGTCTAAACAGTGCCTGGCACATTCTATATATTAAACCATGTTCTGCACAGCAACAAAGTGAAACCAGTATGTAAGACTATACAACAGTACATGGCACACTGTATGTGACACAATGCACCACCTAGCCACAGGAGGTATATATCTAGCTAATGGATGAAGAAAGATGTCATCCATTGCAATGAATGTAAAGTACAGTTACAGTATTACCAGTATACCACAGTAGTCTTTGATGCCAAACCCCTGCCTAACATATGTGCACAGTTGTTGATATAGGTGGCATACTGCTGTACTAGACTATACATGTTGCTAGATACACACGTATACCCTGTAACACAGACATGATTGAGGGCATGGTACAGGCATAATTACACACACATCAGACATACATACAACACAAATGTATGCCAACACAGATGAACTTTGCCTGTGTACCATACAGTACTGTGTGTCACTACTTACAAAACCTTATGCCTGAGGTATGGAATCTGTGAGGACTACAGGGAAGACACAAAACAGTGTTTCCAAGCAATGTGAACATACACCATACTGTACTGTTTAGGCCTACAGCTTCAGGTAGTACTACAGTTCATATGGGAGTTGGATTCACCAGCAGTACCACTCACTAAGCATACATGTATTGCTTTAGCCTACAATGGGACACCATAGTCGACAACAAGGGACTATGTCACACCATATGCCATACTACTTTTTCTGCCTAGCAATAGCATACACATCTTTGGCTGGGATCACAAACTACCATGACAGAAACTAATTCACACTAAGCTATCACACCTTTACAGACCTTGCACACATTCACCAACACATTCACCATCACACTCAGTCAACCTCACATAGCAATTATTGCACTAAGTACATGTGTGTGCATCGTGTCATGGGTAGGTAATATGCTATTGTCCCTAGGGCCTACAGCAGCCTAGCCATATGCTACCCTGGCCTTTGACACACATGTAATTTAATTTCACTTGCCCCTGTCAACCAGAGCCACAGAGGTGATTCCCGGGGTGTATTTCCTGTCTCCCAAACAATCATCAGGAGTATTTATGACAACTGCTAATGAGGAGATTTTTTTTGCTACTGATATGTGGTTTGTTCCAGAGTATGGCATGTCTCTGAGTTAGGACTCTATCCCTCCAGCATGTGCTGTTTAGTGAGCTGACAAGGTGTAGGGCCCTAGAGCATGTGTCTGGGAGGGATTGTAATATGTTTACGTGGAGGATGTCCAACAGCTATGGGTGTAACATAGCTTAGTATGTTAGGCAGTGGTCACCTCTGGGTAGGTGCTATGCAACACAGTGTAGCTGTGGTTTTGTGAGTCGGTCTACATAGGGCATCTGTTTGAGGCTGGTATTACTCTTTGTGTGGTATGTATGTGGCCTTTCCAGTTGCTCTAGTTGGCATTGTACTCTCCAATGGGTTTTAAGTGTGATATATATATACATACACACATACATATAAACATCCATTGCTGTACATATATATGTACATATAGGCACATATACAGTCCACTATTCATGGTGGGAATATCACTTATGCGACAGTTGTGAGATATACAGTGATGTAATAATATTGCACAGTATTGTGCAGACTGCATTGAAGGTGTCCTCAGCCCATGTAGCTTTAGCAGGCCTCACTGGCTACAACACTGCAAAACTGACAGCATACCCACAGCGTTTAACCACCACATGTCATATACCAGCACTGCATGCTATTTTCTTTTCCACACAGTACAACCTACATAGAAATATGCACATAACAACCTTGAACAACGTATATATGTACACCCTTCACAAACAGTTGCAGTATGTCCCTTGACCTATGCACATGTACAGATACATAAAGATACGTACTGCTGCCACATATGGATGATTCACAGTATGTTGAGTACTCTTCATAAACATCTACTACATGCCAGCATATACATATGTGTTACATACCTTTCACTTGTATTGCTGTGTTCCATTTGTTTTTAAAGGAAATGTATTTTTTTTCGTATCTCTGTCTGTTGCTCCTTTTTCTGTGTTTCTCTGTCTGTGTCTGTGTCTCTGCCTCTGCCTCTGTCTCTGTCTCTCTCTCTCTCACTCTCTCTCTCTCTCTCTTGCTGCAATGAGATTATTGCATGTGTAGACAGCAAGTACAGCCTGCTTTTCTAGGTATCTGCACATGTGCATGTGATGGCCTCTGCACCAATTGGTGCCCACCATTTACTAATTGCATGCAGCCTGCTGTGTGGTAATTGCACTACTCACTGTCACAGCAGCCCACTGCTATAAAATGCTAGGTTAGGTAGGCGTAGCCCTTTCAGCTTTCCAAAGTGGGGCCCATGCTTGTTTGCTGTAGACACCGTTGTGTCAGTCAGAAGGTTGGTATACTTCTTATCTCTGAAGCTAGGGTTGTAGCCAGTGATTTGCATGTTGTACTCAAACCTGAATGTTGCTGCTTCTAGTACACACTTGTCAGTGTAGAACGTTACTCACCCCTCCACATGCTTACACAGATACATGGGAGTATATACTTTCTTTTCTGATTAGACAATTAACTGATACTGTTGTGTGGGATTTGTAAAGTGCTACTGTAACATTATTTCCAGCTAGAATGGCTGGTTCTCATTTCACAGTCATGTCATGCAATTCCACAACAACTGCTGGTAAAGATCCACAGAACAAGAATTGTGTTATGACATTCCTATTTTCCCTTTACATTCACTCATTGTAATGCATTATATATTTATTACAGCACCAACATGTTGTAAATCTACTGTGGCCTAGTGGTACTTCATGCAGTGTAGTGTGTCTAAGGTCCAGGGTTCGGGACTGCCAAGGGTGTTTTATTTTGCTGCTGAGCAGAACAAGGGCCCTGCCATGCAGAGTGACTAAGGCACTTTTAAGCAGTTGTAAGCGGGTTTGCATGGGTTTGCGCTATGCTTAGTGATGCTTAGCTAAGCGCACACATGCGCACACTCGCTTAAACCTGCTTACTACTGCTTAAAAGTGCTTACTCCCGTGCTAATTTCTTTGAAAGAAAAGAAAATGGGGAGATAGGAAAGTGGTGAAAAAGGGGGCACAAAGAGGGAAAGACAGTAGGGAAACAAGCTCAGGATGTTCAGGACGGTTGTAGGGAAGGTCCATGGCTGCCCATTTCTTTACCAGCAACAGCTGTGCATATGCAATAAATTTGGAGTGAAATTTGAAACCTTCCACCCCTGAGAGAGGGGTAAGGACAACAAAGTCTATTGTACTGCCAATTATAGTTATCAGTTTACATGTCCAGCGGATATGTGTGTGAAATGGGCAGCTATGTATGGGGTGTAATTTTTTTGTGGGAACAGATTGCCCCTTTTTTTTTTTTTTTTTCAGGTGAGATTGGAAAGTGAAGTAGAGGAAGTAGATATATTTGGGGAGGTAGGGTGGGGAGCTAGACAGACAAGACAAACAAGACGCATACAGGGGCGGAGTATGACACATGGGGTGGGTGAACACAATTGACGGGTACGGATGTTTGGAAATCACAAGCCCATGAGCCCACAGATGGTAACAGTGGAACTGAGATCCCCACCCATGGGCAGTCACCACTGCACCTTCACAGCCCTGAGGGTGGCTTTGCTGGGGGCTGCGTAGGAGGGGCAGGCTCACCCATGAGTCGTGCCACTCTCACCTCGAGCTGGCATAGGGGATCAGCGACTGAACGCTGGATCTCCCTACGCACCACAGCCCGGACCCTTTGGAGGGTGACAGGTGGCCCTTCTCTGCCCACCCTTTGCATGGGGGGGATGAGCCCCATCCCCTGCAGCACTTCCACCCAAAGGTGGCACAGAACCAATGGAGGAGGAGAGTCCGGGCTGGGCACTGGACCTGCTGGTGCCAGGTACAATCGCCAGCTGAGGAGGGACAGGTGGGTCCGCTGGAACCGGCCTTCCCATACATTCTGTGATTAGGTGTGTTTAATTACAACATAAACAACAGCATTCCAAATTAGTTGTAACTGCATGCAGTAATATTCCCATTAACCCAACACACCAAGATTCCAACAGTTGAACAGCAAGCATAACACATGCATATATTGAACGACAGTGGACATTCCAACAGCATGCAGGGATGATTGGTGGCAACAGGCCACCAATAATGTGGTGTTTGAACAGGGCACATGCATCAAAGTAAATGCAGATATTTATAGAACAACAGGACATATGTCCCAACAAATGTTTTGAGATTAGACATAGCCATTGAGGTGTGGAATTGCATTGTTTATACACATACAGTAGGGTGTAGAAAGAAACCTCAATTAACATCTTATAAGTACTTTTATTCTACACTACATTCCTATTGACTGCAGGTCTGTATCCCCTACATGTATTATTACACTTGGCAACATGCATTAGGTTGTGTAATGGGTTTGGCTAGTTCATTATATACCTGCCCTATATCTGACATACTAACCATCCAGGATGAAGATGTTACTGCTACATAGTTATTTATTTTATTTATATTTCTATATCTACATATCTGGATGCGTTCATGTGACATTTTCAGTTAAATTTCTACAGAACCCTACATTTCATGTAGCACACTCACATTTTTGGGGAACACATTAACAAGCTACTCATGTGCCAGATTTACTTATGCATGCCAGCCATTAACTGACTGTTGAGGACTGTATATATGCTTCACAGCTACTGGCACTTCCATCATCCACTTTATATGGGACTGCCCAACTGTGGGTTGACAGCACTTATTACAACAGTACTATTTGTATGATGCAAGGGGACAACAACATTTCAAAGTAAGTGACACAGACACACTCCAAGTATTATACCTTTATTAATTACATTACACACTTTTCTACTCTCCTTTATTTGATATTACAGTGCATATGGAAGACATATTTAAGACATATTATACCTTTATTAATAGGTTACAACACTCTTTTTCAGGCTCGCTCACTTATTTTATATGACAGTACATACAGAGATATGATTCTGGACTTATTTTACCTTTCATAATGGGTTACTACACTCCTTTTCCGGCTCTCTGACTTATTTTATATAACAGTACATGCAGAGGTATAATTAGGGCATTTTATGGCTGTATTATTGGACTACAACACTTTCTTTCAGGCTCTCTCACCTATTTTATATAACAATACATGCAGAATAATTACTAACCTGCCTACTGGCGCAGCCTTAGCAGCCTATCTGCATAGGCTTGCTGATTCACAGCACGGACACCTGCAGCTGTGAAATAAATAAAGGGATATTGAGACATACCAATCCATTATATAGACTAAATTAGCATGTCTTACATACTGCATTCCATGGCTACCTACTCAGTAGTGGGGCATCTTGCATGTCTCCTGTATCCATTGGTTCAGTAGGTCCTGCTTCTGTCTCTTCAGGTCTGCATAGTGGTGACGGACCTGCTCACCAGTCCGAGGAACACCTGTGGCACTGGTGAGATCATGAGCTAACCGGTTCCAAGCCTCTGCCTTGTACTCCTTCCCTTGGAACTGGCCCTGCAGGAGTCTTGTCTCATGACGGTGGACAAGGAGCCAAACCATGTATTTTGACTCCTCGATGCCCCAGCGTTGCGCTCAGAAGCATGTACCCTCTCCAGCACCAGCCATTCTAACTGCAGATGGGAGCTACAATCAGTTATGGTGAGTATTCCCACCAATGGGGTTTAAATATGTCGCATTTCCCGCACTTTTTTGTGATTGGCCATTTTTGAAAATTCTCGGCTGACTGCAGACCTGCTTAGCAATGGTTAATCTACCATTTATAAGCATATGTCTGTTAACAGTGGCTGTTTATCCTAAGCTGTCATGACTTAGTGGTTCAGTACTTTGATTATGGTGCACAGTGTCCCGGGTTCGAACCTTGTCATTGCTTTTTATTTTACTACTGTCCAGACAGGCTAGGGGGTATGGCTGTGTTTAGGCAACTTTGCTCTACGTTGCTCCACATTGCCCGATGGTGTACTGGTTGGCACGGCGTGCACCTCCGCGCAAACCGATTGCGCTGGGTAAAGCGCTATGTAGCTATGGGCAAATATATTGTGCTGGGTAAAGCACTGCTTCACTACGGGCAACTATATTGCACTGGGTAAAGTGCTATTTAGCTATGGGCAAATATATTGCGCTGGGTAAAGCGCTATTTAGCTATGGTCAACTATATTGCGCTGGGTAAAGCGCTGCTTAACTACGGGCAATTATATGTCAGGATCCTTTATAAATATACATTTTGTTCACTGATACATAGGCCATTTCAATGCTTTTTAGTATAATTTTATTCATATATGTCAGGAATTATTTCATATATTAATTTAAAACATAAAATAGAAAAGGGAGTGGTGGGACTCGAACCGTGAATGCCTCCTCTTTGTGCGAAGGCTCTACCACTATGCTATTGCTATTTGCCTTAATTTGCATATACATTCATTATTATGCTCTTCAATGTCGACATTGCTAACTGCAGCTAAGCAATGGGCACACCTGTGCAAACACGCGCAAATACGGCCAGCTATATCAGGAATTAGAAAAAAATAAAAGTTTTACTTTTTATAACTGTGCTGGGGGTTTACAATGTGAGGGAGTGTAGTGTTAGGTACGTAGACATTTCAGCGGACTCGCTCATGTGTGTTAACATTTCACAATTCAGACACTTGCAGGGGCGTGGACCTTTGGACTGCTCGGCAGTCAGACACGCCCTCTGCCTTCCTGCACGGTCCGTGTTAGACTTGGAGTGGAGTCAGCGTGCCCTCATGAATATGCATGGCGCGCTGACGTCATACCGTTCACCTGCAGTTTCCGAGTAAGACTTATTTAGTCTTACACGGAGGATTTGTGAATCCGGGGTAATCTGTTTTATCTGGAACGTATTGGTACCATAGGTAGTGATAAATCTCAGTTTGTCAACTGTCTTAACATCCTTCCCATTATCTGTACCTAACAACCTCCTTCTGTTCTGTTTTCTACCATGTCCAAGGGCACTAGAAATCATTTTATTATCATATCCCCTATGTATAAATCTATTTTGCTTATCTGCTGCCTCTTTTTCAAAATCTTGCTGTCTACTACAAAGTTGCTTTAACCTGACAAATTGTGCCTTCGGTATATTTTTAGCAATATGTCCAGGGTGGCAACTTTTGGCTTCCAGTATCAAATTTTTTTTTTTGTTTTCCTTTTTTGATGTTTCACTGGTTATGTTTAAGTAACAACATTAAATATGTTCAATATTTTTTCTGTATGTGCTTTGTTTGGCATTAAGTGAGTTCACTATGTATACTGAAGTTAATCAAAATGTCAGTGCATTAACCATGAAACGTTTAACAACAAATAAATATATAAAAACATGCATAGCACATCCTCTGAGGCATAACTTCAAAGCATGCAAATAAAAAGAAGTTTTTGTAAGCCCCCCCCCCCATAAGGGGGTGCACCCCTTACAATTCCTGCTGATTAAATATTCCATTTCCAAGATCACGCAATACTGGGGAAAGTAAAGATTCCCCAACCCCAGGACTACAGTAATCTTGCAGAGAAGCTGACACTTTCCTGTTCACCAAATTAAATCAGCAGTAAAGCTGTCAACTAACTCACCAGTCAACCAGTATTAAGTATTACCATCTTTCTTTCTATATATATACATATATATATATATATATATATATATATATATATACACACACACACACACACACACACACACATATATATATATATATATATATATATATATATATATATATATGGGTCCACCTCTTAATTTCGAAAGTTCACAATCCTGACGTTCAATATATCAAACTCAGAACCTCGAGAATGTGGAATCTTGAAATAAAAAAAAAAGACATCAATGTTTTTGCAAGGGGACAAGCCCCCCTGCACCCCCTAACCCTCTGCAACCTAAATATACTAACTCTGAGATCAATCTACAGTGAAGAAAACGGTAATGGAGATCGCTATACAGTGCAGAATGGGAACATTACTGTTTTCTTCACTGTAGTGCTATCTCGGAGTTAGTATATTTAAGTTGCAGAGGGTGTGGGGGGTGCAGGTGGGCTTACCCCCTGCAAAAACATGTTTTTTGATGTCTTTTTTTTTTAATTTCGAGATTCCACAATCTTGAAGTTCTGAGTTCGGTATATTGAACTTCAGCATTGTGGACTTTCGAAATTAAGAAGTGGACCCATATATATATATATATATATATATATATATATATATATATATATACACATACACACATATTTATATATATATATATATATATATATGTGTGTGTGTGTGTGTGTGTGTCTACTAAATTACATTAAGAGACATTGCTAATGTCAATAACAAAATGTTGACAATACAAACATTGATACATAACTAAGCACGCACCAAGCAATAACCTTAGGACATGCCAGACTGTACCAAAAAGAAAAAAGAGAAAACATTGTCATTTGGTACTATTTCAGAAAGCTCCTATTTTACATTCTGACATACATAACATACCTACATACACATATACATGTTTCAAGCACAGGCAATAATAGTAGCCTGCTAATAGACGAAAGCAGTTATTCCTATAATAAGTATCCAGATTTTTCTTAAAATATCTAAGCTAGTGCTTGCTTTAATATAATTTAGTAGTCTATTCCATGTATTGGCTACTCTTTCAGATAACCAATTAGCATACCTCTCCTTCCTATATAAACTTCTACATATGTTTTCTGATGATTCTGCACTACTGTTTGATAATCCCAAACATTCCCAGAGGTAGTTGGTGATCTCTGAATGCCCTATATACCTGAATAAGGTCTCCTCTTAAAATGTCTGTATGCGACACTGTACAAACTTAGATATTTTAGTGTTTCATAAAAGCTTAAACTAACTTCACGTTCATGGATGCCCTTGATATATTTTCACTGTACTCTTTCTGATTTACTGATTTACTCTTGTTTGTTGTTTTATAAGGTTTTCAGATTATTATTCCATACTCAAGTTTGGGTCTAATTGAAATAATAAACACTGATTTCATAATTTCTGATTTTCTAGACTTTGCAAATATTTTACATAACCTATAGTTCCAAAACTATAACTAACCATTTGGTTGATAAGATTAGAAAAACTCAGACTGCATCTACCCATATACCTAGGTCCTTAAATGAATCTACAGTTTCAATCACTGTGTGCTGTATTAAATATTCATCTTTAATCTATGCCTTCTAAATCTCATATGCTTAGTTTTGATGTAGTTAGCATATTATTCCCCAGTGCCCAACTAGTCAATTTAGTCAAGTTCCTTTGCAGGCATCCCATATCTGAAACACTTGCAATCAGTTTATCCACTTTCAAGTCATCAGACTCAGATGACAAATATTGATCTGAAAGATACAACATAGGCAAGTATGGGCCTAGGACAGAATTCCATGAGACATCCTGATTGTTACCTAGAATTTCACTTGCCCACTTGCCCAATTGCTGTATGACACTTGCCATGCAGCTATCCATCTTATTAAAATTACATCATTAACAAGTTGGTCTAATTTATTGATCGGTGCTTTTGTACATGACCCATCAAATGCTGAAGTTAAATCTATATAAATTAGATCACAGCACAAATTTTCATTCATAACTGTTATTATATTGTTATAGAACATCCTGTTACAGGTGGTTATAGATCTATTTTCAACATATATGTGCTGATACATGGATTCAAGTCCCAATCTTTCCAATGTTGACAACAATTTATCCAAAATAACCTTCTCCATTATTTTTCACAACATGAAAGCAAACGTATGTGCCTGTATGACTCTGGGTTTGTCCTATTCCATTTTTCCTTAAAGTTAGTTTTAACCATTACATCTTCAATCTTGGAGAATATCCCCACAAATAAATGGCCTAGTGAATAACATATGTAATGGTACTGTAAGTTCATGCCGAAGTATTCTCATGTCATCATTACTAATCCTGTCTCCTTCCTGTACTTTGTTTTGGTCCATTTTGCATAGTTCCTTTTCAATATAACCTAATCTACTTTCATTATCTTAAGTCACCTGGATGTTACTAGGACAATTTATTTCTCCCGTTGTGGAGCCAAATTGCTTTGTATAAATTTTGCAAGTATAGCTATAATATATTGTATCTTCTACCACATCTTTATAAAATGGTTTCCTATTAGGCTCAATATCTTTACCTAAATTTTATTCAATTTTTACTTGATCACATTTAGCTGTACAGCGTGTTTATTTCAGTTTTCAAAGTTATAGTTTAACCTGTTTTCCTTTTCTAATATTTTTGCTCCTCACCTTAATCAAGGATCTTGTTCATATGGAAGTATGCCTTCCTGACTTTGTTTCCCTAGATCTTGATGTTAACTTTCTTTTTTTTTTTGCATTCAGACAATTTCTCTTTCTGTACTTGCCACATTCCTTCACAGTTTTTTCATGGAACTCATCACTCTGATTATTTTTATACAATGGTTGTTTTGTTTCTATATCATCTGTTATTAACCTTTTGTGCATTTGTTTAGATTTCAGTTTGGCAGAATTATCCTGCACCAATTTAACCTTTATAACCCCATGATCACTGCACATCAATGGTGGTAAAACTTGACCTGAAGTAACAGACATTTGCTTAGGAACTTAAACAATGTCTAGTGTGTTCTATTTCCTGGTAGGCTTTTTTTATGGATTCAGGCACCTAGGCAGCATACTACCTCCCTGTGAGGCAGCTGGATGTGGACATATGGCAGTTTGGCATTATGGCTATATGGACAAATACCTGTGGACAATTCCCTGTGGGAACAGAACATCCCCCTGCACCTTAACAGTATGTAACAGACACAAACCCCCATAGTGTTACACCCTGCACCATCCCAGAAGCCAACATGTGCCATCATCAGTAGTACAAGGGGTTGGCACTTGATGCCAAGGGGGCATGAAAGTGGTACTGTGAAATCAGTGTACTGTGGGCAGAGCCTTTATTAACACAACAGATAAAGTGATGTGTGTAGTGCTTGGTGTGTACTAGAACCAAATATATTCACAACTTGTAGAAATGTACTACAGCACATAGGAAATCCTGCACATCACTGTAGGTTCATAGGTTCATAGGTTCATAGGTAAGTACTTGGCTATCTGCCCGACGGCATCTATAAGCCTAGCCAGAATGTGTTGGCTTTTGCCACACCCTTAGATTAGTTCCCTGTGCCTTGGTCCAGCATAGCCATTAGTTCCCTGTGTCTCTATCCAGCAGAGCCACTGCAGTGATCCCCGGGGTAAATTTTCTGTTTTCCATCCACTCATCAAGGTTTCTTTTGAAGAGTGTTAGTGAGGGGCTTTGCCTAATGTAGATTGGAAGTCACACTTATGTTGCAAGATGTGTTTTAAATGGCACTGCCTTACAATAATAGCCTTCCTACGTGGTGTCACAAGCATCCCTCTCAAAAGTGACTCCCTTTGGTTGTCTGTCAGGTTCTGTTCCTGTTGTAGGACAGACAGAAGGTTGGAAAGCTGTACAGTAGGGCATCCAAGTAATACTTTTAGTTGATGATGCCATGCCTCCACCTGGTTATTGGTCCGTGGGAAGTCCATGTCTGACACATCAGACACATTCCAAAACCGCAGAGGGTAGGAAGATGGCAGACGTTGTTGTGCTGAACAGTGGGATGCATATTTCCTAGATCGGCCACGCACATAATAATGGCCCAGAAAAATACCTACAGGCTTTGCACAGTCAGGTAAGGTAGCCACAATGTCCAGAAATGCAGGGACAACTTCATCCACTGGAAGGAATGCCAGTGCAATCAGCTTGCAGATGGCAATTGAGACCGCGGTGCTCGTACCATACAAGGCCACAAGGTGGTGATGCTGGATCTGGTGCCAACTGATCTGTGAAAAATGGAACAGGCACCCCTTCAGAATACTCTTGGAGAATGCCTTTTGGCTGGCATGGATTGCTGCCTTCTCAAAATCTGTCATAATGTACTGCAGTGTTAGGGTGCATTCCTGATCTGCAGCCATACCCTTCAGTATGTCCCACATATTGTTGCATGCAGACTCTGATTTTTCATATCATTAAAAAGTACACCAGGGAGACAATTTGTGCTGACGTGGGGGTGCCAACAGATCCATGTAAAGTATACAGCTGATGGCAAATATCAGCACATGTTGGGAAGGTGCCATCCCCAAGTATGATGTCTGACCTGCACAAATCCACCAGATTTTGTGCTGTAGTTAGCAGAACCAAGGAATCTTTCCCATCCATATCTGTCTGAGTAAGATAAAGCTGCCACTACAGAGTGGGTACTGGCTGACCTCGATATCTGCAAGTGTTGACGGAGGTGCGGACATAGATGCCCTGCCCTCTGCCATGCCCTGGTGATGCTATGACACAGGGTGGCACGGTAAGGCATCTCCTGTAGTACATTGTCATCCACTGTGCCAAGGACACTCTGCATTACCAGACTAGACATGTCATTGCTGTTTACTGCCCTCTGATGTAGTTCTGCTCACAGCCACCTGGGCAGTGATTGCATCTGGTCCATGCTGGTGTGGTAGTGATTTATGTAGTGCTTCCCCCTCAGCCTGGTAGACAGTGATAGCACGGCCCCTGCAGGCCTTTATTCTCCCCTTCACACATGCCCAGTACCATTTGGAGAGGACTTCCCGCTCTAAGTGGTACAGGTATCCCTCCACTACCAGCACTGTTTTGCCTTGCTGGTTGGGCACTGTCCAATATCTTTTGCCAAGCTGACCTGGGCTATACTCATATACGGACTCCATCATGGCAACACTACTTGTGGTTGGCCTCTCAGCATCCATCACATTCAGTGTAGCAGGCCGGAGTACGTTAACACTACTTGGGTATAGCCCACTATCAGACTATGGTTATGCTGCAGTACACCACCTTGTTTGCTGTACCCTTCTGAATAGCAGCTGTCTGCCACAATGGTCCTTTGTAGCAGTATGCACACCACCCTGCTCTTACTACCTGTGCTTCTAGGGATTCTCTATGTTCATTTAACTCAACCATGGAATTGACAACTGACTATATTCCTGTAGGTGTCTATCCAGCTCGCTTTTACACCACTGGGTCTACTTGTACTGCACAGGTCCCCTTTAACTCCCAGCTACTGAAGCTGACCAACCAGAGTGTGGTGCACAGCCTCAGTTTCAGAGACAGACATTACTTATGGATGTTCCCCTGTGTAGCACCCTTTTTCTGCCTACATGCCTCTGCATATGTGTGCACCCCATCTGCAACAACCATAGGATCGGTTAGGCTACCCCCACGTAACACACATATTGCTTCGGAAGTATATGATCAGTTGATGACAGTGAGGTGGGTGTATATTCCTATGTATCTGATATGTGCTTTCCTTCCCCAATATGCCAGTGTTCCCTTCTACAGTGGTGGATTCTGAACCGTTAGTTAGGTAGTCATCAATTGCCAGAGTTGTCCTGTTCACACCCGCCACGGATGTATAGACATGTCATGTATAAGGAGTAGTGCAGCAGTGTTGACACTATTTTCATCATGCACTTGGTATTACGGCAATATGTCTTACTCAGGACTGCCTGTTGTTATCTGTATGTATGTAGGTCTGTGTTGTGCTTTTGGCTTCCCTTTACCTGTGGCTTACTTGTGGATGACTGTTATAGGTATATCAGTAAGTAGTGTACACACCATACATCAATAACTACTGCAATAGATGGAGACATAGATGGATAGGTAATACTGAGGTTAAACATAATGTTAGACAACTGAGTTTCAGACTTCATACCCCTCTGAACAGTCATGCTAATGTGAAACCTGTTATTCTATCTACTGTCTAGGTCTGTAACAGCTGAGTTTGCACTATGCCCCTCTTTTTGGACCTTACTCCCACTTTTAATTATGGCTTTGTACAGATGGCTTGTTCTTTGAGGTGGGGAGGTATGCACTAGGAAGGCTGTAACATGACACATTATTCCCATTCCATTGTGACTGTGCTTGTGCCACTAACAGTGTGCTGGTGTATCTAGCAGCTGCAAATGCAGCTTCGTTGGCCGTTCCTAGCTTGCAACTTCCCACTCTATGCTTTTTCTGCAAGGGTTGTGTGTAGGGATTTCTGTGCATATACTTAGCAGGTATGCTGGGGTTTTTTTTGTTGTTTACTTGCACCTGGTTAAGCTACTTGTGCTGCCGATCACATAGAGCAGCTATGCTGTTTTTTTATTTTGCTTTTGTGCACCTTTTTCTTGTACTTGTGTTGTCAATTGCATATCTAGCGAGGCTGTTTCCACCGTCAGAAAACAGCCCGCTCAGTTCTGTTAGGGATCATCTCTATGTGGAGGGTTTAATATCTGTGTGCACTCACATCACCTAGCTCCCTTTCAGCTGCACCGCTCTATAGTCTAGCAGTGCTGCAGCCTTCTGCTTTCGGTGTTGTAGCTCACTGGCATTTGTCTTGCGATCTACACGCTGGAACCCTTTTTTTACAATGTAAAGCAATTGCTGTTCCTGAACATATGTTGTAAATAATTTATTTACTAATGTTATTGAATTAATATTATTGCAATCTGTTTCTGGAAAATGTAAGTCCCCAGCCACTATTAGTTTCCCTCCTACATTTCATGTAAGAAATGTATGAATTCCTCTAAGTCATCAGCACTTGGCATTGATGGTCCATACACTCCAACAATTGTATGTTTCACGTCTGTCTTCATTGACACAGTTACACAATGTACAGTATTGGTGGTACCACTGAACATATAATAATCAAAGGTCTCATAACAATCATTAATCCCTATCATAATACCTCCACCTAATTTTTTGTTAGAATGTCTGTTACAGTAAAAGCATTTATACGCTGACAGAAATGGTTTGTGTCTATGAACTGTTAAATTTCTGAACTGGCAAAAATCCTGTCTTGTGATTGGCAAATATTGCAGTATATCTGCTGCAAAAAGTATCTTCCCTAGTCTTGACAAGTGCACACTGTCCTGTCTAAACACATGCATGCCCCAAATTAGGCTTGGATGCTCTGCACATTTCCATTTTTTTAATGAGTCATTTTTTTTCATCTAAGGATTTACCAAAAAAATCTTTTCATTCATGCTGACCGGACTCTCCTTTTTATATGTGATTTGTAAAATACACATCTTAATACTTGTACAAGCTATGCTATCTATGAGGGCTGTAGGTTCTCTACTAGCAGTCTGAGAGTCCTTCCAGATGAAATCATTTGTATCAACATAAATAAAAACAGTTCTATGCTTCCTTACATTAAGGCGTTCTAAGGCCTTTCTCACATCCTGTATTTTTGCTCCTGGCAAGCATAACACAATTCAGTGCTCTTTATCCTCTCTGCAAATATAAGTATAATTTCTTCTAACAATTTCATCTCCAGTTACAAGTATATAATTTCGGACCAAATCTGAAGAATCTTCAACATCTAATTCAGTAATATCTGCTCTATCAATTGTTACAAAGGAATGGTATTCATCACCATTAGTCTTATTAATCCCACTGTTTTCATTGTGTATTACATTTGCAAGCATACATTTAAATCCAGGTGTCTTTGTACTTTCACAGCTTGAGCCATGTTGTCAACTTCTATCTTTCTCCTATTTTTTCCTCACAGTAATGTTCTTCAGTCATTCCGAGTTCAGTTTAGATTTCTTCCTTTTCACCTGTCCTTGCCTCTTTTTTCTGCCTTGTTTATTGGTAAAATTAATTTTTCTGTAGATTGAATGTTTTCTGATTGAACAATGTTATAATTCCCTGTAATTTGCGTGTTACACAATAAAGCAGTGCTCTTTTTAGTATAAAGTGCAGTTGTGTATGTAAACTTGATATAACAATAGATGTTTGAATGATCACTGCTGCGGTAGTCTTAGCTATATAGGTTATAGCTTGCTAAGTATATGACAGCCAGCTAGTTTACAAATCTTTAGAGCACCTTCTACATGCTCAAACTACTGTCTAAAATCATAAGTTTGAACATCAAGCTCTTCAGAGCTTTCATACAAACTGGGAGAGGGAGGCTGAGCCCCCAAGGGCACATAACTAGAGTAAAAATATATTCACATATACTTGGAACCCCTAGCAACTAGGCTGAAAGAGTTGAACATAAAGGTTTATGCTTGGGGAAGAAGGGAATTGAAAATAGTCACATTTGCCAATGACATCATCTTGTCATTGTCTAAGCTGAAGGATGACTTTCAGAGGCTTTGGGAAATATTTGGGGAATTTGGTCAACTTTCAGGATACAAAATAAATAAGGATAAAACACAAGGCAATATACATAAATATAGGGGACATTTATGATTTAAAGATGACATATCTGGGGAGATGGGGATACGAAGAAATAAGATACCACAGAATCTGGTCAACAAGATCACTGGAAGAAACCATAAGAATATTATATGGGGAAAATACTAGATAAAATAAGGAAAGCCCTAGAAACTTAGAGATCATTAAGCCTGGATTATGACCAAAAGATACAGATCTTTAATTGATATTTACTGTTTTGTGGACAGGCATTTTGGACTCCCACAGAGAAGGAAAATAGGAATAAGCTATTAAAATTAATGAAAATGTTTTTTTTTTGGGGGGGGGTCAAACCTAAACTGGCATGCAAAAAAGTTGAATTACCACAGGAAGTAAGAGGCTTATAGCTTGTTATGCAGTCAAGCACTAACATTATCGTATTGTGGGAGATACCAGAAAAATGATTATCAAGGCGGAATATAATTCTAAAAAAGGATCAAGAAATCCGTTATAAAGATATGTTAAAATTGATGTGGAGGAGCAGTAGGTATAGATTTCAAACAGCAATTCTAAGAACTTTGAGGCAGGAAATGCAGAAAGTATTTTCCCACCCAACATTAAGAGAATGGAAGTACTAGCTTTTACTGATAGGGGAGCCTCACATCAGGAAAAAAATGCCAGATAGTAAGGTGGTACCTGAGGGAATTAGCAATGCCAATTAAGCATTGTTCTCAACTGGTGATAACAGATGAAATACTTAACTAGGACAGAGTGCAAGGACCATACAGTCTTCCAAAGGGTGGCAGATTCCATATGAAGGATTCATTAGAAAGATACAAATGATAAAATGGGGGGGATTAAGTAATAGGATAAGCCACTGTTGATTCAATGGATAGATAACCTTAGAAAAGGTAAGGTAATAATTAACAATTCAGTATCACAACTTAGGGAAAAAATGATCTTTATTAAATATTCAATAATAGACAAGAAGAAAATAAGGTGGGGAATTTTTTGTGAAAGGAAAAGATGAAGAAACACTGGATAGCGATTCTATGGAAAACCCAGATAGGAATAAAAGCCAGGAAATTTACATTTTTTTTGGTGGAAGTGTCAACACAAGTTTTTACAACCCAATAAGGTTGCCTAGAATGTTCCTAGGATAAGTGACCATCACTAGAGCTATGAAGAACAAGAGAGGGAGGAATGTATGGAGTTAAACAAGTTTAAAGGAGATATAGAGCAGTTGGGTAGCAGCATTATGAAGCAACAGCTTACATTAATGAAGGAAACGTTAGAAGCAGGAACCAGTCTAACGCACAAGAGATTTGATATTAGTTAAGAAAGAAATTACAAAAAGATAGAAGAGCCAGACACCACCTACAATTACAGGTCTGGAAATATCTGCTGAAAGGCTTAGAGAAGAGGAAGAAAACTCCCAGAAGGTTATCCTAACAAAATACAAATCAGTAAGATGAGTGCAATAGCTGAAGTCTAAGGAAAGTAAGAAAGGGAAGATTCACAATAACTAAAGAGAGTTAAGAGTAGGATGAGGAGGTAGCGATGACTAAACTAAAAAAATAATTTGATGACTGGACATTTGGCTGTACTTGATTTAAGAATCTATATTATTAATGGATCTGCTCAAAATATAATCTCTTCGGATACATGTTAGACTAAGCTGATAGACAAGAGAAGACACAGAAACTGTTATACTTATCTTGGGCAGTAATCCATTGTAAAATGACAGAAAGAAACAAAAGAATAGATGTTTGGTAATATTTTCTGATTTTACTGAGCATTAGCCAATGATAGCTATATAACTGGATCATGCATGGGAAATGCGCCATTTGTTGTTGTTGTTGTCTTTCGGCTTTTCCCGGTTACGGGTTGCCACAGCGATGCGCCATTTGTAATGTTGTAAAAAATAAAATGAACAAAACAACCCCTTTTTCCCATTTTTGCAAATGGGGTCGAGGTGTCACTTCACAGTGACAATCATCTAAAGCCAAGTTTTACACTGCTGGATGGTTAGCCCTGCTGTAGTAGTTCTTCCACACCACACAGTTGCACCTGTGGCCAATATCAAGTGTCTAATTAACATATTGCATGTCTTTGGAGTGTGGGAGGAAACTGGAGCACCCAAAGGAAACTGATGTGAACACAGGGAGGACATACAGACTCGACACAGAAGGCACCCCAGCAGAGAATCGAACCGAGGAACCTCTTGCTCTGAGTCGACAACATAGATGTATATAACATATAATATATATTTTTTTTAAATAGATACATATGTGTGTGTGTGTGTATATGTATAAGTGTATAAATATATATATATATATATATATATATATATATATATATATACACACACACACACACACACACACACACACACACACACACACACACACACACACACACACACACACACACCCTGGCAAACTCAAAAACAAAAAGGGGGATGATGGAGGGAGTTTAAGTTTATTACGCTACTGTACTATGTCCATCATACTGATCACTACTACAGTAATCTTAACTATGTGGTAGATTAACCTAGTTTAGTACATTTGGGATATGGAAGGAGAAGGGTCTAGGAGCCCCTAGAGAATGGCCCTAGCAAAGACTGATACAGAACTAGAGAAGGAATCAAGCTTGTAGTGCTTTGTAATAGTTTGCACAGAGGTCCAAGTTGCTCCTTCTAGGATACTTCTAAAATCCAACCCTTTCTAAAAAGCTATAGATGAAACCATGGCCATGGTAGAGTGGGCCTTAACTCTGCTTGGAATAGTTTTGTTCTTGTAAGAATAACAAAAGGTAATAGCTTGAGACAATTATTGGGAAATAGCATGTTTTGACACAGGCTATCCCTTCTTATCTTCACAAGAAAAGAACAACTGATCCACAGATCTAAAAGATTTTGTTTTGTCAAGATAGTAACTGACAGAGGGGGGGGGGGGGGTCAAGCCTTGGATTTGTGAAGAAGGGATGATCCAGAGACAAACCAAGGTCTGGCAGATACAACCCACAAAGAGTTAAGCCACAGCAGATAAGCAGAGTGGTGCTAGTTTAAAAATAGCTCAGTCTGACAATACAGAGATTATTAAACCAAAAAAAAACACAGTTTCATCCAAACACACATTGACATTGTCAGCATTCACTCGAATGAGTGCTGACATTATGTTGATCACCTAAACTACAGGTCTGCTGACAATGAAAAACTGGAAAAATATAATAACCACAACATATATACACTACTCTGTGTGCAGTAACAGAAATGTTGCCTTCGCTTGAGGAAAGAAATGCACTTTTTCCTTCTGGTCTAATAATGATGTAGTGCAAAGCAGTTTCACAACACGTGGCATGAAATGGACAGACAGGAACAAGGTAAATCTAGATATCCTGCCAAACTACGATAATAAAAACCCTGTGAAATGTTGGCTTTGTTAGCTTTATGTAGGAAGCCATATTTCATTTACCTTAAGGCAGCCCACAGTAATAATTAAAAAAAAAGTATTCTTAAAAACCTGTTTGGGTAGCAAATACACACACTATCATAGTCTTTTATGACCTTTCTGACAAGGTATACAACCTTTGACTGTGAAGTTATTACAAAATATAATAATGGCAACCTTACTGTTTGATAGATGACTGCATTTGAGCAAGAAGGGAGAAGGAATGACCTGGATTCAGGAATATTTGATATCCCCACCAAGTGATTTTTCTTCTGACAAACCCCAGAACTGTGATTTGAAAAGATAATGGGTGTTTGTGCTGGGACCAAAGAGACTTCAGATTCCATTGTATCTTTCTCGTGCAGAGTCATTCTAAGGGTATCATTACAATCATAGATGCCACAAGACCCAAAATCCTGAGATATTCCCTCGCAGTGACTGAAATGTGAGTGGAAAACCCTAGAAAAAGATCTAGGTGTAGATCAATTTTTTCCCATGGACGAAACGCTTTTTGAACTTAGGTGTCTAGCTGGCACCCCAGGAATACAATCTTGTGTGAAGGAGTCAAAAAAGAATTTTGAATGTTCTCTTAGACTCCCAGTTTGTGTAACAGGTCACTCACCCAAATTAAAGGTTCTTGACACTTTGCAAAAAACACTGCAAAGATAAGCAAGTTGTCTAAATATGGAGAAATGTGGATAACCTGTAGCTTTACCTGGAGCTAGACACTTTGTGAACACTCTTTGTGCAGACAGTGGATAGTCCAAAGGGTAAGGCCTTATAATATGATTTAAACAGACAGAACATTGAAAAACTTAAAATCCTTGGATGAATAGGGATGTGATGATAAGCATACGTTAAATCTAGTGTTATCAGGAAACTTAAATAAGGAAGAAGGGTTAACATGTTGTGAAGTGATAGCATTTTGAACTTGGGCAGTATCACAACTTGGTTTTGGAAAGAAAGATCCAGAACTGGTCTCAAATTTTTCATTCTTCAGCACCAAAAATATCCTTGAATAAAAATATTTCCCAATATGGGAAGGAACAACTGCCTCCATCACTCTTTGAGACAACATGTTTTGAAGGGTGGGGGAAATAGAGGAGTCTGATTTGGGAGGTGACGAATTACCCTCTGGAAAGGAGGAATTTCCTTCTAGTGTCATCTGTAATTTTGATGAATGATCTTCAAGACCTACTTGTTTGAAACTATATATTTCCAAATAGAAAAGTAGAGAGTCAGACTTTCTGAAAGGGAAAAGGGTCTGCCAGGGTAGGAGGTGGGGCCAAGGTCCCTTAAATAGTCATTCTAACTTGTTGGGCTGTCCTTAGTTTTGTGGGTCCTTGTATTCTTTTTGAAACCCCAATGCCAATTCTTTTTAAATGTCTGTTTACTAGCAGTTTGCTGGGACTATTTTGTTTCTGCCAAAATTTGAAGAGGGGCTAGAGAATCCCTTAGAAAATTTGGAAAAGGGTGTCTGAAAAATCTTAAGAGATTCCCTGAATCAGCCAACCCCTTTCATCAAACTTTTTTGATAACCTCTGCAGCAGGGGAATCAAGAACTAAATTTCAATCCAGAAGAGGCTTTAAAATCTCATTTTTCACATCAGTATCATCTGGAAGGTTCTGAGAATGCAGTGAGTCAAACCTCCACAAAAGAGTACCAGTGACCATATCCAGAAGTATCAACAGAGTCATACATACACTTTAAACAATGAGTTGTGACCTGTAAAATGGAATTAATAAAACAATTTAAAGCTGATTTTCCTGTCAAGAAGAAACTGCAGACAAAACATTCCTCATGTGTTCATAATTAGTCAGAATAAATGTAAATATGCCTGACAATTCAAAATTTTGAAAATTAAAATTGTAGAAACATACACTTTTTTCCCTACAATTTATTCTCCCGTCCTCGTCAGAAAGTGTAAGATTGGAATTAACTAAATGTTTAGCAGCTGGGTCGGGTTTGGGATGAGTGTATAAAAATTTAAAAGGCTGAAGGATTTTATACACTCTGCCTCTTTAGGGGCAGCAGGCTGACTATCAGGAAAATTATAGGCAGTGACACATACATCCTTCAAAGCTGACAGCACTGGAGGAATAGGTGAAGGTTCTGGAAATTTTATTTGTAACAGCTCATAGTATTTTCTGAGAGACTGAGAAACCTCAGTGTTCTCCCCCTCTGTAAACACTGGCACATTATGGAAATAGTCTAAGAGAAAAAGAAATGCCCACAGGGAGAACCTGAGGAGGAAACCCTGCATCTGTCCCTTCATCCTCCTGTTCAGATTCAGATTCTTGAATCTCTTCAGGAAAAGAGGCATCCCTCTTCCTTTTACCAAAACCACTTTATAAGGGTTAATAGCCTGAATTACACCCTGAGCCAAATCTAGTAAACTGCTCCTGTCTAGGGGAATTTGAGGAAGAGTACAAACATGTTTAGTTTTGTGTTTCCTTTTGACAGGAAAAATAACAGTTTTGTTAATGGTAGCAGCAGCTTCTGCAGGGATGGACATAACATTCTGACTAGACGGGGAAGCCTTCCCTACTCCCACTCCCAGGACTGACACAAGTGGCTTTCCCTTGGCATTGAGGGACCCCAGCGGCTGCAGAGGAAGTGGCTAACACCAGGTCCATAGTGGCTGAAGGTGATACACCAGGGGGATCCAGGGTAAAAGATGAGTGATCTGAGGAACCAAACTTTGGCAAAGCAGAATCACCCAGCTGTGGCTGAGGAAAATTGCTAGCCTGCTGTGTTGGCTAAGGCTGTTTGCTTCACTTTTTATTTTTGTCACTGGAAGAAGGACTGACCATGGGTCAAGTGAAAGCGGGGGGGGGGGGGCATAGGAGTGGACAGCATGGAAGAGCTGTTGAGGCTCATAGTACAGAAGTAAACAATGTGTTAAACATATCATCCACTGAATTGTCTCCTACACATGATAAACTATTGAATAAAGGTCTTCATTTCATACCTGGTTTCTTTGTTCCTGAAGACACATTTGCTAAAGATGTCTCTGATTTTTGCAGACTACTTAACCTGAAACTATTTTTTCAGACAGCACCTGACTCAGAATCACATTTAAGTTTTAGATATCACAAATCAAATTTCATTCCACCTATGCATCCGAAAGTCTCCATGTATTACAACTCTATTCTCAAAGATCTACATTTCAGTTTCAGGGAAACTCATGCAAGGCACAATAATCTGTCCAAGAATGAAATGGACATGATCCATGAATTGGCAGCCAACAAGGAACTGGTAATATTGTCAGCAGACAAAGGTGGTGCAATAGTGGTACAGGATTGGTCTTTATACAATTCTAAAGCTATGAGACAACTCCCTGACAATCGGTATTACACACATATGGTATTGGACCCTACATCTGGTTTTAAGAGACAAATAGATGATTTTTTTGCATTCTGTCAGGGAGGATGGGATTATAACAGATAATATTGTTTACCATCTTACAGTTAATGACCCTTGTAGTCAGTACATATATTTCCTACCTAAAATTCACAAAAGTTTACAAAACCATCCAGGCAGACCCATTGTCTTGGGTAAAGGTTCAATTACCGAACCATTATTACAGTTCTTAACATTATACCTTAAACCATTGCTTAAATGTGTCAGAGCTAGAATACAAGTTACCACAGAGTTTCTACATGTTATATCAGACATGCAGTTGGAAGCAGGGTGATACATGTGTTCTTTGGATGTTTCTGCATTATATACAAATATTCCCCATTGGGCAGGCCTGGAGGCCTTGGAACATTGGTTATTCAAGTCCAAATTATATCCACCAAGTTTTAATACATTTTTGCTCTGCTTGGCAGAGCATGTATTAACCAAAAATGTAATATATTACAAGAATAATTGTTATTTACAGATCAAAGGCACTGCAATGGGGGCTTTGTTTGCTCCAATATACGCTGATCTCTTTATGTCCTACATCGAAGAACAGATCATTTATGATAGGATCCACAATATTTATACAGATGAGACTGACATATGGAGAAGATATTTGGATGATTGCTAGTTGGTATGGAGGTCTGATATTGTATATCTCAAGGAGTTTGTTATATATTTGAATGAGAACAAATGGGGTATTCAGTTTACGATCACGTTCGACATTCGACACTGATAAAATCACCTTTTTGGATGTACTAGTAATCAGGAATGCAGACAATACATTGACATCTGAGGTCTATCGTAAACACCCCCAGTATAACTTCTTGCTTCATGCCACCAGCTTTCATCCCCCTCATATATGCAGAAACATTCCAATGTGACAATTTTTACACCTGAAGCGGATTTGTTCGGATGCTGATACTTACCATGTATATGAGTCAGACTTGGTTAGGAGATTTAATAATAGGGGCTATAAGAAAGGGGACATCGTTTAAGGCAGATGTTGGGCCGCCAACCAGGATAGAGGAAATCTACTTCAATACAGGGATAAAACCCCAAGCAATAACTCCCAAATCAGATTAGTAACCACCTATGGCAGGAACACAGATGTCCTTATCAACAGTGTCTGCAGACATTGGAATATTCTGTTGGCTGATATCAAGCTTAGTGCGCTTGTAGATGATACATGCCACTTTTCTTTCAGGAGGGGCAAGAACATTGATACATTCATGAATCACTATAAACAAGGGAACAGATTTGATAACAGCCTCACACAAACATTAGAAGGTGGGTCCTTGCAGGGCTGTTTTCAATGCGGACATTGCACCCACTGCAAAAGCATGTTGAAGACCAAAGAATTCATTAGCAAAAACACTGGACAAGTGTTCAATATAACTTTTTTTTGTTAATTGTCAGTCTGAATGGGTCATTTACATGGCTACTTGTAGCTGTTCAGCCTTCTATGTGGGACAAACATCCAGATGTGTCAAATTCAGGATATCAGACCATCTAAGTGACATCAGAATTAAAAAAACAACAAATGCTTTATAAAAACATACACAGAAACACCCAAAAGCCACGTTCAGATTCACAGTTATTGATAGAATACAGGGCAATAGAAACAACAAATCAGGATGGCATCAGCTATTAAACAACATGGAGAAAAAATGGATAAGTAAACTAGGTGCCTTGTTTTCCCCAGGATTGAATGAATATTTCTAATGAATTGGTGCAATTTACCTCAAGTAACTTCAGGTGGGGCTATACTATAAATATGTGCTTGTATGCTTTGTGGATTTAATGCACTGAAGAAGGCTGTATCAGACAGCCGAAGCCGGTCTGCTTGCTCCATTTTTTTGTTTTATGTTTTCCTAAATAAACATTTCTACTTCAGTCACTGTTTGCTGGCTCTACTGATTTTTTGTTTGCCATTGGGTTGGAGCAGTGTAGCTACCATACGTGCAGGGGCCTGTTCTTTTTAACAGTAGTTTGTGCCATGGTCAGGCTGAAAATGGTGCAACTTTTCCAACGAAAATAAGCAACAAAAGCTAGTAAAATTTTAATTTTGGACGAACTCATTAACAAAAGTGCTCATCCAAAATTAAAAACTGAGATGTGCAGTACCCCCTGGCTAGCATGTTTTTCCTCATTTTTTCAGTTTGTTTTCTCAGTTAAGATTTTATGAAAATTTTAAAGTTACTAGATATCACTTTTTTTCTGAGAAAACATAGTAAAAACCATTTTAATACACTTTGCCAGTCCCAAAAGGTAAAATAAATACAAGGCCTCCACGGAAAATATGATTTTCAACTACTCTGAAAGACTTTTAAAGTGACAAGAAAAAAGTGTGCTCCCATTCTAAAAGTTCATTTTAAGTCCTTTAAAACACAAACTCCTACATTAAAAATAACTTTCCTCAGCAGGAACGTACATTTAAGCAGTAACATGTTATTTTATGTAGAAGGTTTTTCTCCAAATGGAACTTATCTGCCCAGCACAAGACAATCGTTGATCCTCGAAAGCCCATAAAGGAGTGTCAACAGCAGGAAACATCTGAAGGGCTTGGAGCTCAAACCTGTGATTTTGAGAAGTTTAACTTGAGCTGCCTAATGGTGTGGGTGCATGGAAGGTGCCCTGAATCTTTGGAAGCTGACCAGTTGTAGCTTTGCCAAGATATAACCCATATAGCTAAGGCTACCACAGCAGTGATCAATATGATGAACATTTGTCTTTGCATTATAGACATTAATCAGTTTCTTTTGTTTCTTTGTTATTTGTTGTGAACTTCCTCCTTTCTTTCTTTTTTATTTTTTTTCTACCTGCTCTGAATCTTCAGAATGCTGAATACTTATATCCTGATTTCTGAAGATGTCATTGGTATCACCATGGTTAACGGAGGTTGACTTGATCTTTGCTGATAACATACACTTCCTTTGCTAGATGTGTTCTATTTGCACTTTGCCTTATATTATTTATCTCATTAGTCCAGTCATTAATATATGTAACAAACAGTTTTCCAAGCCATTTTCACAAGTACAATTATCAGTAACTCTAGATTTACTACTATGGAATCTTTAGAAAAGGGTAGGAGTAAATTACATAGAACAAATGTAAATTGTTGAAACAATACATGCAAAAAAATGTTTTGGAAGAGGAATGAGGTTTAAGCAAAGGCAGGAATTGAATAATTTATGTAATCTTGTTTAGATTATATGTCACATATATTCTTATATATCCTATAATGTTTGTAAATGTGAGGCTGTTAATATGGTTTGATTACTTTTATATAACTGAAAGCTTGCCTGGGTCACAAGAGATAATTCAATAAAGGTGTTTAAAAATAAAGAAATGGTAAGCAAATCATCCAACTTTTGACATAAGGAACACATGTCACCAGTGTTATCAGGTGTTCCCCTTAAAGTTACATAGCATTTAATACAATGTAGAAGATACTTTTTCCTTAGCAAATCATTAATGGCGTGGTCATTTAAGAAATCCATTTTCAACTACAAATGAATAAAGAATTCTAAAAGAAAAGCATAATCAAAATCAGTTACCATGGAATTCAAAGAAATTTTAATTCAATGTCTTTAAGAAAATTACACAAACAACATGCAACTAAATATTAAATTAACTACACTAAAGTCATCACTCTGACCTAAAGGTGTGCCAGTTACACAAGTGCTGGATTTCCTTTACATTTTGTCTTTTTGAGGTCCAATTGTCTCTTTCTCAATCATAAACCCTAAGTACCTGGCTTCTATCACACAATGCTTACTTTTACAGCTTGCCTGTCTGAAAGAATCCAGCATGACTTGCACATTGGAAATGTGTGACATTCTATCTTTTGAATACATTACTATGTCACCAGGGTACCTGAATGTGTACCTGGCATGAAATTTCAGAATTTTGTCCACTAGTCTTTGATAAGTGGCAGGAGGCCCATAAAGTCCAAAGAAAAAAGAGCTTTAGAGGTATATAATGCTGTCATATTGTTGGCATCACAATTAAGAGCAATCTGCCAGTACCCCTTGATTCCATATGCTTGGACCAAAAATCTTACCTTGCCTAGCATCTCTAGGAGCTCACCCACTGTGGCCATCAGATAAGTCTCAAATTTGGATATGACATTCAGTTTTTGGACATCATTAAACATTATGGAACCATCCAGCTTAGGGGCCAGTGCAAGCAGACTGTTCCACTTGCTTCGTGACTCCTCAGCAACTCCCGCTTTAAGTACTTTTTAATTTCTTCACTTATTGCTTTTCTTTGGTACTCTGGTATGTTATACAGTCATAGGATCATAGGAAGTTACTAGGCTATTGGCCCTGAGGCCCTTATAAGCCTAGCCAAGAGTTTAGCCCATCAGCACCTGATGCCCCTGTCCAGCAGGACACGGGTGGAATCCTAGGGATGTATTTTCTGTTTCCCATCCAGTTATACAGGTTGCGCTTATAGGATCATACTTAGGATTACCTTCTCCCCTGGTCAAGTTAATGTGTTGCCATATTCAGTTTATTCTACCAGACAGCTCAGAAAAAAATCATTATTTCTTACTAAGACCTCTTTCATTTCTTTCTTACTTTTGGGCCTTAGGCAATGTTTCATCTATTTGAACAACAAGGATACAATTCATTGATACCCTACTATTGGTATATCTCACTCTTGACTACAGAACCTTCAGCTCCTTTCCATGGTTGTAACACATTTATGTAATGTATTTGCAGTGGTCTTCTGTTTTCAGCCAGCTTGTCTTATTTTTCAGTTTGTTTCATTTATTTTCTCTGTCACTTCAAAGGGTCCTTGCCATCTTGCTAGGAACTTTTTAGTTACACCCCCTGTCTTAACCTTGTTGAGTCTGGCATTCTTATTACACACCTTCTGCTGTATTTGCTGTGTCATTTGTATGTGTTCCTTAATTTGGCGTAATAGTTTTTAATTTGTCCTGCAAGTTGTGTGCTATCACACATTTAAATGGGATTTTCTCCTCCTCCAGAGTCTCTTGCTCTACATCCAGTAAGCTTTGTGGATGGCTACTATATAGTAACTCAAACGGGGTAAATTCTGTTGAAGCTTGGGAGTTGCTGTTATAAAAAAGAGGAAGTACTTATCCCTTTTCTTGACATCATGTTCAATTCCCTTCTTTGGCATATGCATCAAAGGTTTACTAAAAGCTCTAAAACCCATGGGTTTGAGGGGCGTACACTGAAGCTATTAACTGTTGTAGTTTATAACACTCTGACAAAGCTGGTGAATTCCTACCTCTCAACTTTCTAGATTTTAAGAGAATGTCCAGATTTTTGCCTCATATTTTTCATCTGCTCCTCAGAGCAGTTTGTGGTTTTCTGGCAAATCACTAAGGATTGTGCTTACTAAATAATGACATACAGTTGAGTTTCAGGGTTCATGTCTTTCAGAAAATACATACTAACACAAATCCTGTTATTCCAAAAACTTTGTAAGTTTATAAGAGCAATATTTATCCCCCCATTATTTTAGGCTTGGTCCAGATTTTTGTGGTAATAGTTTGAGAGGTACAATCTTGGGTGTAAATAGGGTTACCTAGTACCTTTACTAGTGGACCTACAAAATATATAGACATCTGTTATCTGCTCAAATGGGACTTCAACAGTTGACATAGATATCATTGGAATTCTGAACTCAGTGTGTGGAGCCATCTTATGACATTATGAGCAATCTGCACAAAAGTTCTCAATGTTTTTATTGCAATAAAACGAAAATAAAATACTGGTTTTAATTGTGTTCATTCGTAAGCGCCTTGCTAAAAATATGGCTATGCGCTAGTTTCATTATTTTTTAAAACATTTTAGAACTAATAGTAGGTGCAGTATTTCTTCAGCTCAAAATACTATACAGAACTAGGCCATTTTGCACATTTGTTTATCCTGTTCTGATTATATTTTAACTAGTCTTATTTAATATGGTCTTCTTTAACTGTGTTTTCTTAAAATTTTCATTGCTTTTCTGCAAATCTACCCAATAAAGATCATTTACATTACTACAGTGATGTGAAATAGAGGTTATAACCTCTTTACCTATGAATACAGTATAGCTGTTTCTTTTGCTTTTATTATTATGATTTCTTCTACAAATGTTTTCTCATACCAGTGATTTTCTTCTGCTTTTGGTTTTGGACTTTCATTTACTTTTACCTTAGCAGCTCCTGTCACTTTAAGTATGTGCAGTTGAAAGTCTTGTTTTTGACTACCCCTCTGTTATAACATTACAGAGGGAAATCCAGGATTTTATTCAGGAACCATTTATTCTTCTTTGAATGAGCTTATCGCCATTGGTCTCTCTCTCTTTCCCCATATAGACATTATTCACTATTTCACTGACTGAAGTCTTTTTTTTAAACAGCTTTATTGAAAACATTATTGTAATGATCAAATATTTTGAAAAAGATTGAACAATTTTTATTTGGGGTACAATAGTTAAAAATAGAAAACATTAATATAATAGTTATAATAACAAAGAACTATATACAATGATGCTCACTGTATATCAAACAACAGAATCAGTTAAATTAATATTTATGTAGAAAAAAAAGAGAAGGGAAAAGAGAGGAAAAAATGAAGATTAATGCATTAATCTAGTTCTTTAATAATTCATGTATATTTTTTGATTGGTAATATAAATTTTTATTCCTCGTAGATTTGGATTTAATAGTCAACATTTCTAACTTAGATATTTCCAAGAGAAGACCTTTAAATTCTTTAAGTGAAGGAAAAGATGAAGACCTCCAGTTTTTTGTAATTATTTTCCCGGCAGCGGACAATATAGACCAGAGCAAAGAATACTTGCTTTTCTTTATACAGTCTGGAACTGGTGTGTTGAATAGTACAAGTGATTTAGTGGGCAAAAAGTTGTCTGTAAATATTGCCTCTAAAAATATTAACTTTTTCCCAACATTTCTTTAATAATAAACAATCATAAAATATATTACTCCAATCAGAGTTTATTTCTGTATTACATCTCCAGCAAACAGTATCTTCTTTAATTATCTTACTTATTTTTTTTTTTGGAGTGAGAAATGATTTATGTAAAAATCTCCATGTGAAGATTCTCCATTTAAGTGAAGAAGTAGTTTTGCTGGCTGACTGAAGAAAATTAAATGCGTCTTTCTCTGAAGGAATAAAATTATTGATTACAGAAAATGAATTCCAATAGTTATCTGAGTATACATCCACATCTTGTTTAATTGTTCTATAAATATATGATATACTATTTTTAACTGATAGATTATGCTGGATAGATAAAATCAAGTATTGAATAAGTTTGGGTGTTGAATTCTTAGCAATTGTGGGAATTAAATCTAGTTTATCTAGAATATATTTTCTAAATTCTTGCAAATCTAACCAAAGTAAAGTATCAAAATTATATTCTTCTATAAGAGTATTTAGCAGATTTTACCTCATTTTTATTCATTTGATGCCAAAATATTAAATGTTTTTGTTTAAATAGTGACATTTTACAATAACCTTGAGAAAACTACCCATTGTGTATAGGCAATAGGGAAGATGAGAAACAACCAATTCTCAAACATTCTAAACCTAAATATGTAATTCTTAAGGGTCTTTAGGATTAAAATTACATAAGTAGATTTAAATGTCTGAGTGGAATAACTGGAAAAATAATCTTTTAAACTCCATATGAATGTGTTATTTATTAGTTTTGATAGATGAGTATTAACTTTATTTTTAGTATTCTGAGATAAAATTTAATATAATCTCTTTTCATTTTGCTAAATACTCTCCATCTATAAGACAGGAAATTGTTTTAATTACTGATGAGAATGAGTAAATTTCTAGATATGGTAAAGATATGCCTCCATTTTCCCAACTATACATATGATAAGATAATTCAATTCTACGTTTAATTGGATGCCACAGAAATGTTTTAATCGGTGTGTTAAATGTTTTTATTAAAGGGTTAGTAGGAGGAATAGATATAGATTGTATTATATACAAGATTTTTGGAAGCAATATCATCTTTATAATGGAAAGTTTCTCATCCATTGTGAATATAATTTTGTTCCATTCACTTATTAAGCTCTCTATAGCTGATATACTTTTATTATAATTTATTTGTAAAATGTCTTTAATATTAGTAGTTATAGTTATACTTAAATATGTTATTTTTTGAGATTGAGATTTTTTTTTATATTTATATTGTACACTATAGCTTTTTGAAGCAATTAGAATTATTTGAGTTTTACTGTTATTAAAAGTAAAGCCTGAGTTTTTTTGAAATATATCCATGTTCTTGAAGAATTCTTGCAAGGTAGGATTATTACCACTAAGAGTAATTAATACATAATCAGCAAACATTTGAATTTTTGATGTTTCATTAGAGCTTAGTCTACAACCTTGTATATTACTATTTTCTCTTATTAAGTTTGCCCAAGGTTCCATACTTAAAGTGAACAAAAGAGGAGATAAAGGGCAACCTTGCCTGGTTCCTTTTACAATAGGTATATTCTAGGATACATTTGTATCAATGTTTATATAGGCTTGACTTCCATTATATAATTGATGATAAGATTAGCTCCTGCAATAAAATGAAAAGTTATTCCCAATTAAGTGAGTCGAAAGCACAGTTGATATCTAAACTGACTAGAGTTAAATTATTCTTTCAGATTTTCACTGATTCAATTAAAATTATTGTTCTTTTAATGTTATTGTGGGAAGTTCTATTAATTATAAAGCCTGTTTGGTCTATGTCTACCACAGAAGGTAAACATTTTTTAAGTCTGTCAGCATAAACAGACATAAATATTTTATAATCTGTATTTAACAATGAAATGGATCTGTATGAAGAACATTTTGTAGGGTGTTTGTCAGGCTTTACTATAGAAGAAATAAATGTATACTTCCAAGAAGGGGGTATTATGCTTTTATTTTGGGCTATGTTGAATACTGTGCGCAACAAAGTTAAAGCTTTGGTAAGTAAAATTTTATAGATTTCAGAAATTATACCATCATTACCAAGAGCTTTATTTTGCTTAAGTTTAGTAATTTGATCTTGTATATCGTTAAAAGATATTTGTTTATCTATTAGTTTTATTTGTATTTCTGATAATCTATTCTTTATGTTTTTATTGATAAATGATTGAATATCTCTTGTACCATTAATCATAGTATTAGAATGATTTATTTTTAAAAAAAATTCTCTAAAGACATTTAATATATTAGGTAAATCAGAAACCATTTTTCGTTTTGTTGGAGAATATATTTCATTAATTTGATTATTGATAAAATAGGTTATTTAGCCTTTTAGTTTTGTTAGCTAGAATATTCATAGATCTAGGATTTATAGAAAAATTTACAAGTTTAAACTTCTCTAAATTAATCATAGTTTTATGATTTAATATTTCTAAATATTTATTATTCAAAGTATTTATTTCATTTATTCTAGCTTTCTTATCTAAGTCTCTTGAAACATCAATTCTTAAACTATCTAATTTTGATTGTATGTCTTAGAGTTCTTTATTTCATGACTTTCTTTTCTTTTTATACCAGTCAATAATTTTACCACATAGGTAAGCTTTTAGGGCACCCCAAATATATATCTCAGAAGTTTCCTGTGTGTTATTAAGTTCAATAAAATGTTGTACTTCTGTAGAGATAAAATTAGTAAAGTCTTTTAGTTTAGTTATATAAGCTGGTATCCTCTTAATTTGAACATTAAAGGTAGAATATACTATAAGGTCAAAAGTTATGGAATTATGATCTGAAAGAGGACATGAAATCACTTTTGAGCTTGATAGAGAATCAGTTAGGCTATTAGAAATTAAAAAAACTATCTATTCTTGAATATGAACATCATAAGAGCTATTAGAAATTTACAACATCTTATTCTTCTTCTTTCAGTTTTTCTCGGTTAGGGGTCACCACAGCAGATCACATGTCTGCTCATGATTGGCAGTGGAGTTTTATGGTGTTGAGTTGCCAGCCCGGCGCCCAACCTTCCGCAGAAGGCACACACATGCACGCACTCACGCCTAGGGCCAATTTAGAGTGTCCAATCCATGTACTTTGGGATGTGGGAGGAAACCGGAGCACCTGGAGAAAACCCACGCGACCACAGGGAGGACATGCAGACTCCGCACAGAAGGTACCCCAGTCGAGGATCGAAACAGAGAACCTCTTGCTGTGAGGCGGCAATGCTAACCACTGCACCACCATGGCTGCCCAGAAATTTACAACATATACTAATAACTTAAACACTCTCTAACACCCCCCTGGAGTTAAAAACTCCTAATTTCAGTGACATCTATCACTCAAATTGACCATATATCTAGTAACAACACTTTTCTCATCCCCACCTAGATATATATGTTGTTGCATACTTTTACATTATTAGGCAGTATATGTGACTAAAAAAGAAAGATTATAAATACAATATGTCTAATACACTTGTATATAATCATTCAAGAAACATACTAAAACAGATCAAATGTAACTGTCTCATTTTGATTTTATGAAATGATATATCATTAATATTGTATCAAGTCATCATATGTTATATATATAATAAAAAAGAACGCTGTTTAAATTTCTAGTGGTATGTATGTTTGATATTTGAGTTGATATAATCCAGTTTTCTATAGATATTTATTGTACAAAGTTGAACATTTCACTAAATAAATGCAATGTGAAAATTCTTCTTTATGTAAGTCAGATTGAGTTTATAATATCATAAGGACCAACCACATGTCATAAAGACAAAACAAAGGCCATAACAAAATCATGGATTCCTTTAATAAAAACCTGTTTTTTGAGATAGCTAAAATGCAGTATAAAGGTGGCCAGCCTACAAAAAAACATCACCAAGGTGTATCCAGGATATTTTGTTCCCACTAACAGTGCAATAAAATTACAATGTATATACACCCAATGAAGATCTGATCTCTCCCTGTCATATAGTCTCCAAACTAGATACCCATCCAGGTTAGAACACACCACATCTACTTACAGAATGCTAAATAAAACTATGCTCCCCAGTATTGCATGTCCACAAAACAACACAGCTGCTACACATCCTCATCAAGTGCAGGCCGATTAATGAACCAGGCTCTCCCTGTCTAATCAACTTCCAAAATACATGTCACCACCCACTTCATTTTGTTGCCACTACTGCATTTCTTGTTTTCAGAAGACATGAATATCACTATAAAGCCTAAGAATCTAGAGATAATATAATTTGTTCTAACCCTGCCAACAATTAAAAAAAAAAAAAATGTCTTGTAAAATCAATAAATATTTTTATGATATAGGCATGTTGAGCAGATCACTTCACTCTATTTCTCTCTCTTCTCCTCTAGATAGCATTAGAGACTGGCTATTCTGATTATTATTCTATGTTGCGGAGTTTCTCAGCTTGGAGACCACAAAGTATACGTCTCCATGGAAAAGACGCTTCTCTCCATTTTCATGTTTACCATCCGTGATGCAATCACAGCTCAAGTCTGCATTTTAAATCATATCTGCAAGGCTCAGGAGGGAAACTGTAAGGAACTTTTCACTTCTAAAAGAGCAGATTACCTCGCAGCAGTTCCAGGAAAAAAAAAAGAGAGGAAAAAAAGGACTCGCATTTAATACAATAGATATCACAGACTCTATCTTTCAGGCCCAACAAACCACTAGACCATCACCAATGCATCAACCAACAACAAACCACCAATCTCTCTGCAGAAAACACCATCCAATTCAAAACTAGCCAATATACAGACAAACAAGGAATCTCAACACCAGTAACACCACAGAAATCATCTCTTTAATATCACATACCAAAAAAAAAGAAAAAAAAACAATACATCTACACAGTTCCTGCCTTCACCAAACACCTGAGCCCAAAACCAAGCCACATCAGTCTACCAAAAGCACCTCAAGTGTCCATCACCACAACCACCAATGAACCACATCACCAGGTCAAAAATATGTTTAAAAAAGCAAGAACACAACAACCATATCCATCAAAAACCTCCCTTCAAATACAGAGAAGGTAACTAAAAACAATGTCTACAATACCAAAGATCCTTATTTTGCCATCTTTTAAGTCTCTGTGCTTGTTTTAGTCACAAGACACCACGGATACCATTCCCCAATTAAACGGAGCATCAATAGTAACAATCATCAAATAAAACAAGAAAATAGGTGAAATAAGTAGCATTCACTTATTATAATTATCAAGCTGCATATAACAAAGTAAATTAAATTTACTAATATTATACTATAAAAATGTCATAGAAACAGCTATATATCATTAAAAAAAGATTTATACAACAAAAACTCACCTGTTGAACCATTTTCACCTCCCCAACTTCTGGGTTATGAAATAAATTTTGATTAAAGGAAAGCCAGTGCAGAACTATCCAATATTTACTTATTCTTGAGTTTCTTTTTATATTCAGAAGTCTTCCAGGAACTATTATCTACATTTCTCTTTGCCCAATCCATTTCTTCTATTTTTTTCAAGAAGCTTTCTTGTCTTAATAAAAATGATGGCAGTTTCTAGGTCATCAAATATTTTTTTGACCATCTTGAAGAAAGATTTTTAATCTGGCTGGAAATAATAGATGAGACTTTATTTGGCCTTTCGTAAGTTCTTTAAGCATTGGCAGGAAAAGTTTTCTTTTGGTCTATAACTGAAGATGAGTAATCATTATCAAAGCATATGACGTTGTCTTTATACTTAACAGGAGATTTAACCCATGCAGTCTTTAGTACTATTTCCTTATTGTGTGATGATAAAAATTTCACTATAACAGATTTTGTAGAATTACTTTTACCTTTTTTTAAAGAAGTCAAGGACCTGTGGGGTCTCTCTATTCCATATGAAAGAGCATCAGGAAGCTGTAATATCTCAGGAAGCCATGAAGTTAAGAACTTTTCCATATTATTTTCTTCAGCACTATCAGTAATCCAAATATCCTGATATTATTTCTTCTTGATCTATTCTCTAGAAAATCATTTTTTGTTTGCAAAAGGGTATTTTGTTTTAATAGAAAGTCTATATTATGTTCATTTTCTTGAATTCTAGTGTCCATAACATTTAATGAAGTTTCTATTCCTGTAATCTGTCTCTTTTATTGCTTAAGGTCTTCATGCAGCATTTGCATTTGTTGAGAACATTTTTCTTTAAAATTATCCAGTTTTACATCCATTCTATCAATTTTGTTGTTGTCAGTTCTTGAATATTAGATAACAGTGACTGAAGCTCTTTCTTAATAGTTGTTTCTTGAAGAGAAGATTTAGTGAAGGTAATTTTGTAGCCTGGAGCCAAAATATTATCTCAAATACTTTTTGACAGGAAAAAATATAAACATTAAAGAAATGTTATATACTATCCTAGAGGATGGTTAGAAGATTCCAAATATGTAAAAAAAACCCCCAAAAATAGGATAGTTAAATTAAAAAAATAATCTTGTCATAGATATTCTGAAAAGGCAGAGCAGAGGTAAAGTGCTGTTACTCAGTGCTCATCTTGGCCATGCCCCCCACTGACTGAAGTCTTCTGACAAGGTTCCCCATAGTACATGATGGTTTGTTTATTGCCTTTCAGTTTCTGCCCTGATTTCTTTTTATAATTTAATAACTGGGATTTTCTGGTAATACTCAGTAACAGACTTCTGATGACACCCAAGTTCTCTAATCTCTTCCAGACAAACTGGCAAAGAAATTAAACTGCAAAATATGAAAAAAGTCCACAAGCGGCAGGATAAATCCAACAAAATACCAGGTTTTATTCCAAAACTAAAGAAAATGGAAGTCGGCACTTTCGTCTTTCTTCAGTAAGCAAGACTTCTTCAGACAAATGAAACCAACAAACCTTGCCATGTTTAAATGAATAAAAATCACATGGCTACCTTAATTAAATGAATTAAAAACTTAAAGGTGCAGTTCGTCTTAAAAGAAATTACATGCTCGTTTAAAGTTCATTGCTCTAGTAAAATACATTTAATTACAAAGATACAAAGTTAATCAAAAGCAGTGGAAAAATGTGCAAAATTAGTGAATAAATATTACTAAAATGCCATGAAATAGTAAAAAAACATGAAATAGTAAAAATAGTGAATAACCTGAAAGATGTATTGAAAGTATTTAAAACCTTGTTAAAAGCTCATTAAAAACTATTTACAAAAATATTAAAATATTTCACTGTATTGAAACTAATATTAATATAATAAAGTGGAATAAAAATCAACCAGTGTGGAAGGGTGTGTTGTTTATATTAAATAAATACATAAATAAATAAATTAAAGTTGGCAGAGATGTTGAATCACACCCCTGCTTGCTTTATCTTTGCAAGCTCCTTAATTTTAAGACAGAGGCTAATGAGCAAAAGTCATTTAAACCTGGAGGGTTATAGGCATTCACTTTTATCTGCCATAGTAACTCTTGAAATTCTAGTATCAAAGAGTGAGGACTCCCCCAAGGTCACGTTCCAATTGATCAATAACTGTAAAGGTGAAACCATGTTCAGGGTTTTCATGAATGTGTTTGGCCAGTGCATTTTCTAGTTTGGATTTCCTGATGCTGTATAAATGCTCAGGGACTCTGTCCCTGAAGGAACGGTCGGTCTTGCCGATGTAAAAACAAGAACATAATTTGCAGCTTGCCAGATAAACAAAACATTTAGAGCCACAATTTAATCTTTTATTGATTCTATATTTTTTGTCCCTAATCGTAAAGGAATTGCCTACCTCCATACGCCTGCAATAATTGCAGCTTTCACATTCAAAAAATCCTGTCATAGATATTCTGAAAAGGCAGAGCAGAGATAAAGTGTTGTTACTCACTGCTCATCTTGGCCATGCCCCCCACTGACTGATGTCTTCTGACAAGGTTCTCCAAAATACATTATGTTTTTTTTATTGCCTTTCTGTTTCTGCCCTGATTTCTTTTTATAATTTAATAACTGGGATTTTCTGGTAATACTCAGTAACAAGCTTCTGATGACACACAAGTTCTCCAATCTCTTCCAGACAAAGCCATATTTTATTTATTTTTGAAGTATCTGCAGCTATCCTTTTCTCTCAGGACTACAGCAACAATAAAATGGTTAGGTTGTAGTGGTGAGGTCTTACAGTATTCTTGAGGCTGAATGCATGCGGCCTGTGGCCTCAAAATTTTCAATGCTGCAGTCCTAAAAGTTTCAGCTGTTCGGTGACTACACTGTTATAGTTTAACAATTATATAGCTATCCATTTTTCTCTCTGTGTTGTTGCAGCAGTGATGGTTATTTAGTTCATTTCTGTATATATATTTATAAAACAGCATGTCACTATGTGGCATCTTTTTTCAATTACTCACAAAGTAATGGTGTCATTTGCAATATAGCACATTTGCATATTATTAATAATTCAGTACATTACTTTTCAGTACAATAAAGCATGTGTTCAAATTCCATACACATTTACGTTCTTTTTTCATTATACTAATAGGAAAAACTTAAAAAGACTATAATTCACATTACGTAGCTTAAAATACATTTAACTTTGATGCAGCATGTCTTTAACAATGATGTGAAATACAAATGATGATACATACAAAGATTATGTATTTTTATGATGTGAAATATATATGATAATGCCTACACAGATAGAAACCTGAGGTTTCAAAATAAACATTAAGTGATGACAGCTAAGTCTGAGGGACTTGCTAAATTACACAGCAGTATGGGAACAACAATTTTCTTATCATGTGCATGCATATGTTGTATATCACACGATAACTTATAAAAGAGGCTTAGGAGAAATTACTGAGATTAACAGAAGTGATGCAGTAACTCAGTGTGATACTACTTACAATATGACTTTTCAACGAATCAACAAATCAGTTGATCACAACTGAGACAGTCATCATTTACTCCACATTTTACATTTAAAGCTTATCTTTATTTTGCTAAACCAGCAAGAAAAATAGACCTTATTAGATAGTATCTGACAGTTGCTGATCTCTTTCAATTATATTTGCATTACTTACAAAAACAGCATGAAATGTATATAGCAAAAATATCATTGTGATAAGTGTTCTGAAACATGTTAATGGATGCAGAAAAAGGCAGGATGACATATCAAGTTTGCATTATTAATACAGTTCTAATAGGTGTTGGCATTCTGCTGTTTTTTTTTTTAATTTCATCAGCTTGTACAAATACTGTATTATCAGCATACTACTGAAGCTGGTTATCATGAGTCATAATAGACAAAGGTTCTACAGTAAAATACTCCACATCTACAGATTCCACTCATGCTTGCCTGTGTAAAATAGTCCTGTCACAACATACACACACACACACACACACACACACACACACACACACACACACACACACACACACACACACACACACACACACACACACACACACACACACAAAGAACAATAGTATAAGTAGCACCTTCCATGTGCCCAAACCATTAGTCAGCTCAAGCTGAGCTGATGAAAAGTTAGGTTTAGGTGCCAAGCCCTTCAGTGCTTTGATGCCATAGTCATTCCTCCTTGACTACAGTTGAAGTATTTGAATTTGCCAAGCTAACTGGTTCTGTCCTCACACTGTAAACAAACTTCAGCTGTGCAGTGGATTCTACCTATTCTCTTCCCACAGGTACCTTGGCAAAGGAAAAGGAAGCAAAAAGAAAAATACTTAAGGTATATTTCACACTTCTCTTGGCAATTGTCCTTATTGTTTTATACTCCTATCTCTGCTTACCTGCAGATTGCTGGGACTATTTATTTTCTTTTTATTGAAATTAAATGAGGGAGCATAGAATCTCTTGGTAAACTTGTCGAACAATGGCTACAAATTCTGAGATTCCTTGAATAAGCTACCCCCATCACACTTTTTAATGGGTTTCCCTTTATATCGTCGATCACACATGATCGACTGGCCACTTAATTGACTCATTTAAGCGAACCGAAACCACAAAAAATTTTAAATGTCGAAAATATGGCAAATTTCGACATTTCCAGCCACACCACACCTGCACACCAGTGCTACCATGGGTCAAAAAGGGGCGAGGTTTTGCCGTTCGCTTATGTGGAATTCGATGTTGAAGACATTCGCACTTTGGTATTCACGGATGCCATTTCGCCCATACTGGGATCGACGATGTAAAGGTAAACCTTTTTAATGACCTCTGCAGCAGAAAGTTGAAAAACTTGTTCTCTATCCAAGATTGAATTCAAAATGTCATTTTTGACATTCACTGGAAGCTTTGTGAATGCAGCCAGGCAAACATCCTCATCACAGTTCCAGTGGCAACAGACCTTGAAATGGCATCAGCAGGGTCATATGCACATTTTTCAAAATGGGTAGTGATTTGAGAAACAACAGAAGCCAAATTAGACAAAAGATTTTTCATCACAAGAGAAAACTAATGCCAAAACATTCCAAATATTCTCACACGTGGGCAAGATAAACTGTAACATCTGAGTCTGACAGCTAATAATTCTAAAAACAAGCACTGCAGAAGCATACAAGTTTTTCCAGACTTATCAGAAGTCATCCCATCGTTGTGAGAAGCAGAGGGATTACTATTAAAGGAGAACTTCACCTGCAGACTCAAAAAACATGTTTATTTCATCATGGTTTTGTGTTTCCTACATTTTAACACCACTCTGGGACTATTTACAGTTTTCTAAATATTTTATATGTAATTTCTGAGTCTGACCACATGGGGTCTAGCATTTTAAAGTGATCCTGATTGTTTAGTCTGCCTCTAGTTATCCCACAATGCAGTGCTTATCTGTAAAAAATTACATCATGCAGGCATTTTTCTTCCTAAAGATCCTGTCACTGCATTTATTTTATATGCAGACACTGCTGTCTTTCAGTTAGTTAGTTTTAAGTAACATTTCATGCCGTTCAATGACTACTTAAAACACAAACAGTGCAAATGCCACAGAACAGACTTCTAAAATACTTTTTACTTCTGCTTCTTTTTAGAATGGGTAAATTGCAGTCTTTTGTGAAGCCTGAATTGTACTACTTTGACTCATCTCACATCTCCCTTCACACCTAACTTCCCTAGCTGTCAAGTGCTAAGGGTAATTTGAGCTGTTACCTGCTTTGATTGACAGCTCACAGTAGGAGACTTGACTCATGTAGTATTTCCTTGTTCTAGCCATTACTTTCTGTATGGGTAGGGGAAAGACCAGGGAGCTGTGACATCACAGCATGGGTGGGTTTTTAGGATGGCCATGGTGTTGTCAGTTTGGGGAGGGAATTGGCCAGAAAACTACCTGTATTTATTGGCTTTGATGACATCAATGAATTGGAGACAGCAGCAAACTTTTCCATGGCGGGATAAAAGTTTTTTGAAAGTGAAACCACCATAGTACAGTGAGGTACTGTTGTAGTGGAGAGAAGCAGTCAATTTAAAATGCTGTATTATTATTTATTCATGGCAGGGACTGTAAATAGAGAGAAAAAGGACAGAGAAGTTGAGCATTTAATAATAGAATCCCGTTCTTGCCCTTTAACAAAATGCTTACCAGCAACTGGGTTAACTAAAATTATAGCTGCTGAGTCAGGTCTTGGATAAGTGTATAAAAACTTAAAAGACTGAGGAACCTTATATAGTCTGTCTCCTTTTTGGGGACAGCTGGCTGACTGTCAGGGGAAATTGCAGGCTATGAGTAAAACATCCTCCAAGGCAGAAAGAACAGGAGGAATGTGGGTAGGTTTAGGAAATGCCAGCTGTAATAACATCATAATATTTTCTGAGGGACTGAGAAACATAATTGCTTTTCCACTGAAACAACTGATTAACTCTGGAAATAGTATCAGAGAAAGAAAATCCTTCACAGGGACTATCCAAAGTCACACTCTGTCCAGAATCTGAATCAGTAATCTGTGGTGATATTACATCATATGTCCCTTCACAGTGTTTTGAGTTTTAAATGTTTGCAGTCCTTCATGAAACAGAACCAGACATATAAGAATGGTCAACAGCCTGCACTAAACTCTGAGTTAAGCCTAATAAATTATTCTTGTCCAGTGTCACTGAGTCAGGATAAGACATATGCTTAGTTTTCTTATGAACAGGAATTCCTGAAGAAACAGATCCAGAATTGTTAGCAATCACCTCCATAGGGATGGGGATGGCTGTCTGGCTAAGCACAGAGGCATTCCTTGCCCCTTCTCTTGGGACCATCAAGAGTGGTGATCGGAAACCCAACAAGGGCACACCAACAGCTACAGAGGATGTTTCTAAACCTTGGTCCATAGTGGCTGTATGGGACACACCTGTGGGACCCAAGAAAACCAATAAGTGGTCTGAGGAACTAGTTTTGACCACAGCAGTCACTCATCTGTGTCTTAGGCAAAATAGCCTGCTGTGGTGGCAAAACTGCTTAACAATATTTTTCTTTTTGTGGCTGGAAGAATGTACGACTGAGAAATCAATAGGTTATTCCATGGTTAAGCCCTAAAAGATGTTTGATTTCCAGAAGCTATGCAACAATATTCATAAAATAGGTAAGTTTTAAAAAGTAACTTTTTCCCTAAAAAATAAAGTTAAAAGCATTTTAAACACTTACTCCAGTCTCAAAGAATAAAATAACACCAGTTTCTCCATAGAAAATGTAGTTTTAAAAAAGTTTTAACAACTTCATAAAACAAAAGTAAAAAAGTAACACTCCCATTTAAAGGTGAACAAAAGTCAAATGATAGTCAATAAAAATACTTTTTCCTTTCGTATTATATATTATTGAAATCTTACATATAACTGAACGTTCGTAATGAACATTTTTTGCTCACTGATGTGATCAAAACTCATTTGATCGCTTCTGCCAGCATTAAGTGTGAGATTGTGAACAGTGTGGATCAGTGAATTTTTCCTTTCCCCAGTGTAAAGAAATCTCAGAGTTGGTATGTATAATTTGCAGGTGATGTGATGATTTGAAGTACATCCATATATCTATATCTATAGTGATATATATTACAGAAAAAAATGTTTTCTGTCACAGAAAATAAAGTGGAAGTTTTTTTCCCAAAGGGGACTTATCTACCCAGCAATAGAACAGTGTTAGCCCACCACTGATCCTCAAAAGCACACAGAGGAGCACTCTCTTTAGTGTTAGGAAAGCTCTGAAGGCCTTGTTGCCTAAACCTAACCTTTAGTCATCTCAACTTTGTAAGTTGCCCAGTCATGATGCTCTTGGCAGCTTAGGCTACTGCAACAGTAATCAAATAAAGGGGTCTATATTAGATTATCAAACATTTAAAAGTTTGAACACCATATGGTCGACACCATATGTTCAAACTCTTAAAAGTTCAAAAATCAAAAAAAAAAAAAAAAAAAAAAAAAAAAACAGAAAAAACCTACCTGAAAGGTTAAGCAGGGGTCAAGCCTCCTTGCACCGCCCACACCCCCTGCTCTTTAAATATACCAACTCCAAGATCACACTACAGTGCAGACAATGCAAAATTTCCATTTCCGCACTGTACTCTCCGTTGAAACGTTCGAACATTTACATGTTTGACCATATGGTGTCAACCATATGATGATCGAACATATAAATGTTCAACAATGTAATACAGACCCCAATAAAGAACACTAAATTATTCTAATTTACTTATTGTTCTGTATCAACTCGACAGCAGTAGAACTTTTCTCATACTTCATACGAATTACTACTTACCATCATGGAATTCTGTATTGAAAGTCTCCACCCATGCAAGTATTACTGTCAAAAATGTTCAGAATTTATATATCAGGCACACTGACGTCCCGCTCACCAGGCTGAACAAGGAGAAGGTCACGGTGAGCTGCCTGTCGGGTGCTAGGATCCGCCACATAACACAAGCACTCAGGTCACTCCAAGGCAAGAACAAATATGACTCAGTCATTGTCCATGCTGGTGTGAATGACCTGAGACGTACCTCCCTGGACTACATGAAAAGAGACATAGAGGAGCTCTCTGAGCATGTAGCCCAGGCCGGTATGACCCTGACCTTGAGTAGCATCTTACCCTCACCAAGAATGATGCCACAATATGAAGACAAGATGATCAATTTCAACAATTGGCTTAAGTATTGGTGTCATTCAAAGGGGATCCAATGCCTGTCAGTCTGGGATGACATGCTCGACAAGCCACGATGCTTCGCTAGGGATGGCTTGCACCTGTCACCCCTGAGCTTTTGGATATTGGCAAAGGCTCTTGCTACCCCCATAGTGCCTTTTTTAGGTAAGGCTCAAAAGACAAACCCACCTCCATAGGTATCACAAGGGATAAGAAACTAAGAGTAATGCTACTCAAAGCCAGAAGTCTAAATCTCAAGATGCACTTTCGAAACTCTCCTTAGCATGGAGAACATCGATATCTGTGCAGTAACAGAAACCTGGTTCAAGGCTCCCGAGAGCACCCCAGCACTACCAGGTTATACCCCATACCATGCTTTTCATCCCCAAAACTTGGACCGAACCACAAAAGGAGGGGGAGTATCAATATTCGTCAAAGATACCCACACCTCCAGGTTGGTGGCACAGCATGAAGCATCAGAGACTATCCATGTGCAACTAACAGTGGGTAAAACTGCCTTCCAGTTTATAGCCTGCTACAGACCACCCTCCCAAACCCAGAAACCCCACTCGGCCTTCCTGAGAACACTGGAAAATATAAAGGTCTCTCCAAACACCATTATATTGGGCGACTTCAACTACCCAAACATAGACTGGGAGCATTACTCTAGCTCCAACACCCTAGCCCAAAGGTTCCTAGAATTTATAAACTCAAATGCTATGGAACAATTTGTTACCACTCCCACAAGAGGGGAAAACACACTGGACCTGATCATCACCAACATGGGGACTTTATGCTCCAGACTAGAAGTGTATCCCTCATTGGTAAGATCAGACCATAAACTAATCTCACTGGATATTCACATCCCGACCCCACCCCGTGCCCAGAAAACCACAGTGAAAAACTTCTCTAAAGCAAATTTCACACTCCTCAAAACCGTGGTGGAATCCTTCAAAGCCCCCGGGCCTGTGGAAAATATGGCCCAGACCACAGAATCCTTTATAAATGCATTCTAAGAACACCTTCAGGAATGCATGGATCATGCAATCCCAAATAAAACCAAGACCCAATCCTCCAAAGGCAGATGTCCTGTCTGGTGGACCCCAGCCATAAACAAACTATACAATAGAAGGAGGAAGCTACTACATGATAGAGCAAAATCCCAAAAAGGGAAGGCATCTCTGATCAGTATTAGCAAAAAACTACGGGCACTCATAAAATCGTCTAAGGCCAGCTTCGAGAGAAAAATTGCACAGGACACTAAGGATAATCACAAGGCTTTTTTTAGTTATGTTAGTAACCTGGGTGGGAATTCCCATATATGCTCAGAATTAGTCCAAAATGACAAAAAATACACCGAACCCACAGACATTGCCAACATGCTAGCTGACAGGTTCAGCGCAAACTTCTCCCCCCCCTCTCCACCAAAAGGGCAAATATCTATCCCAGCAGAGTGCTGCCCCCCTGACATCTCAGATGCTCAGGTAAGAGCCGCCCTCTCCAAAGCAAAAAACACAGCATCAATGGGACCAGACGGTGTCCCGGGTTGCGTCCTACATGAACTCCAAGAAGAGCTAAACCCAAACATAAAACTACTGTTCAGTCTCAGCCTTACTACAGGATATGTACCCAAAGAGTGGCGTACAGCAACAGTGGTCCCTCTCTACAAAGGCGGCGCCTCAACGGATCCTGGAAACTATCACCCCATAAGCCTGATTAGCTTGGTCTGCAAAGCTATGGAAAGGATCATCATGGACCTCATAAATAAAGATATTGGGGACTTACAGACACTGGATCCTACCCAGTTCAGCTTTGTTAAGGGCAGATCCTGCCTCTTAAACCTGGTCGACTTCTCTGAAACAGTCACCAAGGCCACTGACGAGGGGAAGGTGGTCCACACAGCCTACCTGGACCTCGCAAAAGCCTTCGATACAATACCCCACTCGGGCATTATATATAAGCTCACCAGCTTAAATATAAACCCCTATGTCACTAGATGGGTTGCAAACTAGATCAAGGACAGAACCAACATGGTTAGAATTGCTGGAGCCATGTCAGACTCCAAACCAGTTACAAGTGGTGTCCCACAAGGCTCAGTCCTGGGTCCTCTCTTGTTCAGTATATATTTCTCGGAGGTACAGGCCAACACGGAAGGAGTGTGGCTGACCAAGTTCGCAGATAACTGCAAACTGGGTGCCATAATCGACTCTCCAGCCGACACAAGCATCCTCCAAAAGGGCCTCATAGAAACAGACAACTGGTGCCAGAGCCATGGCCTTAAGCTAAACGCCAAAAAGTGTATAGTCATCCCCTTTGTCAAAAACAAAGTGCCCACAAATTACCACATAGGTGGTAATCCATTAAGTACAGAAGAAGTAATTAGGGACCTGGGGACCCAAGTTGATAGCAGTCTCTCATTTGACAACCATGTGGCCAAAGTGGTTAGAAAAACATTTTATATAGCCCACCTAATCATGAAGGGATTCACATGTAGTTCAGGGGAGGTCATTGTGCCTCTTTACTCATCCCTCATCAGGCCCATAATTGAGTACAATGCCCCTTTTGGGATGTACCTTACCAGACACCTGCAGCAACTGGAAAGACCCCAAAAGTACCTCACCAAGAGGATCAAAGGGCTCAAACAGATGCCATATGCTGCCCGGTTAAAGAAACTCCAGCTCTACTCAGTGGCATACTGCCTGCTCAGAGGCAATCTGTGCCTGATGTATAAAGCCATGTCCAACCCAGAATTAATGGACATGCTGCACCTCAGAAAATCCAAATCCCATCGAGCCATGCGCTCGAGAGACTTGAACCTCAGCACTGAAATAAATATGACATGCTGGAGGGACAGATTCATAACCCAGAGGCTCCCTTCACTCTGGAATAAAATCCAGGTTAGGCAGAGTCCCTCATTGACTCTCTTCAAGAGGAATCTTGATGAGTGGATGGGAGATCATAGGTTTACCCCGGGTATCACTTCTGTGTCACTGTTAGACAGAGGCACAGTATACTAACCTCGAAAAAGAGCATAGCAAAATTAATTTAAAATGGGTGGCGAAAGCCAAACATGCTCTGGCTAGGCTTATAAATGCCCTAGGGCAGATAGCCTAGTATGAACCTATGAACCTATGTTCATTCTTTTGGATTGTTATATGTATGACAGTTTTGAATTAAAGAACACTAAAAGTGTACTGTGTATAACTAGCAAACTGCCTAAGAAACTGTGGGAGACAGAATGACACAGACAATTAGATAATTACTTAAAAGTAGTATATACAAGAAAAAGTATATAACATATAATGTATGGTGCAAAAATTAATTCCAAAGGCTAATACAGATGATTATAATCAGGTCTCCAAACATTACCAAGTTGACACGTGTGTGAATTCTGGATATCAAAAAACTGACTTCAATAGGTTTGCAAATTTTTCCATCCATGTCAAGAACCCAACAAATGAGTTATGAACAGAGAGACCCAATTATTTATTTATTTATTTTAGTGCATGGAGCTTTAGTTGTTCCAATGTACTACTATGTATAGAAGAAGAAAAGTGTAAGAGCATGAAATATAATACAGCTTTAAAATCCATAAAACACTTAGTACTGCCAAACAGACAGGGGTCAGAAATTATCAGTCTAATGAAAGTACAAGAACTTTAAAACTTGTTAGATGTTTCACTATGGCACATGTTTGTGTGACATGTATTACAGCTTTCAAAGCTGTGTTAGTTTCTCTTAGCTGTTCTGGGCTGGTTGGCACTGGCTGCTATTGTGTTCTAGTGTGAGATTAGAGCTACAACAGAAAGATGCTTAATAACATTATCTTTTTCCCCAATTTGGAGTGTACTCCATGTACTACAATTCTTTTACTCCTGAAAGCTATTCTTCCAAATGAAAAATAACACCTTGTCAAGAAATGGTATGGCTGAGCTAACCCCTCTGACATACTTTTCCACTCCTAAAGACAAAACAGCTAGAAATCTTATAAGTGTACTAAAGCCTTTTTTGCCAGGTCCTGGAATATATCATAACCTCAAAACATTAGTGATTTAAAATGTTAAACAAATGACACACATTATATATTAGTCAAAATAGTCAATAAACTGGGGGATAAAAGCTCCGTAGTCACAAAAATAAACAGATAAAAATATATAGCACAAACCAACTACAGAGCTACCATGTTGCAGGTAAAGCAGCCAAATGAAGGATACTTCCAAATAACAATCAGGCAGAATGGTACTCAGCTTCAATCCAACTTAGACAGATTTTAAAGATCCACACAGGAGCACAAAGACCAGAATAAAACTCAGGTTTATTAAAACAAGAGGTGAGCGCTTTCACTATGAGCTTCTTCAGACCTAATAACATCTACATTCAAAATAACCAAGGTATATATAGTTTCCTTTGAGTCAATTAAAAAAATCAATTAAGACATCAATTAGCTACTAGAACATCTTAAAGGTAGATATACACTAATTCTAATTAGAATTCTAATATTCACAATAATTTAAAATAATTTATGATATTCTTATGAATAGTATCAAATACAATATATATCACACAATTTTAAGATTCCTAAAGCTTTTAGGAAATATATTTTTAAGATATCTTTAAGATTTTAAGACTTCAAGAATATTTATAAATATATACATGTATAACATAATCGTCATATTTTATATGTTCCATACACCCTCATATACAATTATATGTAACTTTATATTTATACACATTCGTATATATGTTTAAAATGGTTTCATGAACAATCAATTGAATATAACCTATATATTATATATATTATATATATTATGTATACACGTCTTATGATATAGTTTGGATGCATTCATAATCTTGTATGCGTGAAACAAACGCAATTTAATGGTTCCGAAATGTGCTTCAGAGTGCCTTATAAAGAAATCTAAAGAAATCTTAAGTTTTAAAATGGGCTTTAGAAAGTGCTCTGATTGATTTGATTTGGTTTTTTATCTAATTAATTATGTTAATTGAATAATTAGTCTAATTTGACTGGGTATATATATTCCTAACAAATGTAACTGAATGTGAATATCTGAAGAAGCGCACTTTGGTGCGTGAAAGCGCTTGTCTGTGTTTTACAAATAAAAGAAGTTCGTTTATGAAATTTTGAAGTCTGCTTCGTCCTTCCTGGATGCTGAATCCTACAGTGTTACTATATTATATTGCCTTTTTGCTTGACTGAGGATTCTATTGGGACTATCCGGTATTATTCATATATAGATATACACTATAATTACTACAAGAATATATAAAAAACCTTTTTCATATACTGCATCCACATATAAAAATATGCATATAAAACCATATACTTATGCTACTATGATAAATTTACAAAAATAATAAAATATCACATATATAAATACAGAAGTATATATAGGGAATATATGTATAAAAAGCAACACTAATAGATGGATCATTTATGTAGCCTTCTTCTTTTCAAGGCAGGTTTAATGGATGCACGTTCATTCAAACCTTTACCCCTATCACCCCTCAAAACGATGATCCAACATGTTTCCCTGTACTCTGTGTATGTCCTAATATCCCCTTGTCTAAGACTGTTGTTAATGGATTCAATGACCCTACACATTATATATTGTCAATTAGTAGCAGTTGACTATTTATTTTTTTACTTTTGTCTATGTGTTGACCAGTTAAATCCACTGGGCAAATTGTCCTTTTCGGAGGAAACCCAGGAGCACTGTTTGATTAGCTGATTTGCTTAGAGTCACAATTAGGGAAATGAAGGTAGAAGGAATCAAACCCTGCATTATGTGTACAATAAGCATCTTACTAACAGGTCCGATCTTTAGTACTCTGCACTAACTACCAGACAGGCTCGAACTTATAGGTTGAAACTATGTTTCCATAATAAGATTAGTAGTATATGGAATAGTATTAAATCGTAATTAAATTGTTAAATGTTAAGTTGTCAATCTCGCCTTCATTCCTGTTTCCATATCTAGACAACTGGCTCCTCACTTCCACCACCAGGCATAAACTTCCCCAAGCCAGAGATTACACCATTCACATTTGCAGAGGGCTAGGAATCTCTATAAATTTCAAAAAATCTGCCTTGTCAATCTATTACCCTTATAGGCGCCAGTTTGGACATCGTACAACTTTCAGCAAAGTTAACAGATCAAAGGGTCTTAGATATTCAAAACCACATCCATGTTCTTCTTCAGAGCGACACAATTCAGGCCAGGTATGTCCTGAAAGTATTGGGTCTTATGGCAGCCGCTATAACACTTCTTCCCCTTGCCCGCTTTTACATGCGTCTCCTACAGTGGATGCTTTTCGACCAATGGTCTTTTCAACGACTCCCTATGCATCACAAGATCATGATAACTCCAGCTTGCAAAAGGCATCTGTCCTGGTGGATATTGTCCCCTCAAGTCCATCAAGGCAGACCCTTTGTTCCTCCCTCCCCGGTCGCCACGGTTACATCGGACGCCACCCTGATCGGGTGGGGGGGGGGCATTTTCAGGGCAGGATGGTCCATGGCACTTGGCAACCTTTCGAATGCCACCTGCATATAAATGTCCTGGAGATGAGAGCAGTGCTCTTAATGTTGCAAGCCCTCCACGACACTCTTCCCCTGGGGACTATTGCAATCCAAACGGACAATATGTCCGTAGTGTGGTATATCAACAAGCAGGGCAGAACCAAGTCCTATCCCCTGTGTCGAGAGGCACTCAGACTTTGGCAGTGGGCAATCTCTTCTCAGCGGTTTCTGATAGCAACGTATATCCCCGGGAAGTCCAACATCATAGCGGACAGGTTGAGCAGAGCTATTCTCATGCCTCACGAGTGGTCTCTCAAACAATCTGTGACGGAAGAGATTTTTCAGAAGTGGGGCCTTCCTTGCTGCAATCTTTTTGCTATGCCTCAGAACAGCAAATGCCCCGACTTCTTCACCCTCTTCCCCCTTCCAGGCCATCCCCTTAGAGACACTCTAGTCCAAGATTGGCCCCGGGGACTTCTCTATGCTTTTCCACCTTTTCCTGTAATACCACTAGTAATTCAGAATGCAACCGCCTTGAGAGCCAAGATGATTCTCATTGCCCCTTATTGGCCTCGACAGATATGGTTTCCGTTCCTGCATCGTTATCTTTTGGTACAGCCTTGGCATCTGGATCTGGTTCCAGATCTTCTGACCCACCAGTCGGGGCAGCTGCACCAATCCATACCTTCTCTCAACCTCACTGCTTGGTTGCTCCACTTCCGTCCCTAGGCAGGCGTCCTATGATTTCTAATCCCGTCCAGGATATCACAGTAGCTTCCCTTAAATCTTCCACCAGAAGGATTTACACTAGTAAATGGCAATGTTTCTCCTTCTGGGCAAAAGCTAGGAATATAGATCCCTTTACTGCTCCGATTCATTCGGTCTTGGACTTCCTAGCTGAAAATTTTCACACAGGATCTTCTTCCTCCATAGTAAAAGTTCACTTGGCAGCCATTTCAAATTTTCATATAGGCTTGTCGGACCGCAACATCATGTTCCATAAGCTTTGCAAGGCATTCCTTAGAGGTGTATTTTTACTTAAGCCTCTGATCACAGACCCTCCACCACAGTGGGATCTAAATTTAGTCTTAACATCCTTGATTCTTCCCCCCTTTGAACCTGCAGCTTCCTGTTCATTGAAATTTCTTTCCTGGAAGACACTCTTCCTAGTCGCCATTACTTCTGCTAGGAGAGTATCTGAGCTTCATGCCCTCTGCATTCGTCCTCCCTACTTAATCTTCCACAAAGACAGAGTTTCTCTAAGGACTAATCCATCTTTCTTACCCAAGGTGGCGTCGCAGACAAACTTAAATCAATGTATTGATCTTCCAGTTTTTTTCCCAAATTATAGTAATAGAGTGGAGCAAAAACTACATTATCTGGATGTTCATCGCCAGCTCCGATATTATTTGGACAGAACCAGACAAAGCAGGAAATCTGATCAACTGTTTTTATCGTATGCAGAGAACAGGAAAGGCCTTCCAGTATCTAAGGTAACCCTAGCTAGGTGGCTGTCTTCTATGATTACATGTATTTATCAACTCAGAGGTAGAGAGTTGACTTCTAGGCCAAAAGCCCATTCAACTAGAGCACTAGCTACATCTACAGCTTTTCAAGCTAGATTACCAATAGACACTATTTGTGCAGCAGCCACATGGGCCTCTCCTCATACCTTTGTTTCGCATTACAGATTGGACTTGGCCTCCAGAAACAGGGCAAATTTTAGTTCCACCATTCTCAAGAGTCTGTTCCACTGAGCCACCCAGGATGAAGGTGCTAGGGACGCGGTCCCATCCCAGCAAGAATGAAGGCGAGATTGACAACTTAACATTGAGAAGTTATGTACCTACCATAACGTTCCATGTTAGTTGTCTTCTCTCGCCTTCTTTCTTGCGTCCCGCCCACCATCCCCCTTGCCTGGACGGACAAAGAAGATTGTTCCTCTTCCTTGAAGAGTCCTGATCTAGCATTTCCAGCCAAATAGCTTGTCCTAGTGTCACTAGATTAGATTGCTTTCTTTGGCGGGATTATCCCCTTTTTCCTCCTCTTCTCCATTTGGAGGACTATATTGCATAATTTTTCTTTAGCTACCAAACGAGATCTGGGTAGTTATCGCCTAGCATCATGGGATATAGGGTTGCCTCGAGCCGGTAAAATTAGCTCTCGAGCTTTAGTAAGTGGCTGAGTCGGAGCCGAGGATCGGCTCCGAACCCATCCAGCAAGAAAGAAGGTGAGAGAAGACAACTAACATGGAACGTTATGGTAGGTACATAACTTCTCAATTACTCAAATGTATATGATTGGTTTTGATACAAAATCAATATTTTTATGAAAAAAATCTAAGATCACTTTGCATAGATAAACTGGTCTCAGTGTATCTATTTATGTGAATTGTACTTTCTTTGGTATAATTCGTTCTAACTTTCTTTTATTCTACTCTGAAAAGAAAATATTAAAAGGAACTAGGGTTAAAACCACAAGTAATTATGAATAATATGTAGTGAACAAAGCCAGTGGCCTAATAGCTGAGTAGCACTGTCATAATCAAGAACAGCATGTTAAAGTCGCTGCCAAATAGCCCATTTAATGTGCATTGTCATCTAAAATTAAATGCATTTACAATGCAAAGCTTATACATAATTCAGATATGTCTGTAGTAAAGATGAATGGCACATACGTTTACACTCTTACAGATATGTTTTATATTATGTACATTAATGGAGTAATATTGTCTCTCATCTGCAACAGATACCAAAATATATCCATGTGAAATTATTCACTGCATATTTGTATTTATATTAAATATTGCCAGAGGTAATTTATCTTGAATTTATTTGCAGAGGGCAAATCAAAAAGTTCATGTTATCCAATGTTTGTATAGGAGTGGTGACATTACTCAGGTCAGGATGTACCACTTTTGGTAAGGTGTATTTAAGCCTGTTAGCCATTTATATAAAGTTTTAGAATGTGCATTAAGTATGGTAACTGCCCAGTGGAAAATGCTATGCATTTGGTCTTTCCTTGGATTCCATCATGAACTGCCTTCAGTTAGTAATTAAGCAATAACCCACGCCTGGGTGTAGGTAATGCTGGATTTACCCCGGTTGGTGTGGTTAGGTCACGATGGTGAAGCCCGTGTGGCCAAGCAAAGACAGCCATGGGTAAATCCAGCATTACCCACACCCAGAAGTGGGTTATTGCTATTATACAATGACATTATTTAAGAAAAAAAATGCTTACTTTTCTTAAATAATGGCATTGCATAATGCCTCCGTGCTGCCTTTCTGCAGCTGTCTGGTATTCTGCGGCAGTTCTGATGTACTGCGCATGAGTATGCTTACGCAGTACATCAGAGCTGTGGGTGGAAGCAACGGAGAAAGCAAGATCTCCGTTGCTTTTTAAAAAGTGTCTCGCTATGTTAAAGGAGTTTAACATAGCGAGGCAGCTTTAAAAAAAGCAACCGAGAATCTCCGTTGCTTTTTTTAAAGCTGTCTTGCTATGTTAAACCCATTTAACATAGCGAGACAGCTTTAAAAAAAGCAACAGAGAAAGGAAGATCTCCGTTACTTTTTTAAAGCTGTCTCGCTATGTTAAACTCCTTTAACATAGCGAGACAGTTTCTAAAAAGCAACGGAGATCTTGTGTTCTCCGTTGCTGTAAAAAAAAAAAAAGACTTATACTAATGGAACAGGTCTGGGCAACCGGACCTTTTTCCATTAGTACAAGTCTTTGATTTACGACGTGCACGCTGACCAATCAGCATGCACGTTTTGGAATATTAATGAGGGGGTCGTTGTATAATATATTTGATTTACTCCTTGTTAACTGGGTTAGTCCCACCAGGACAGTGTCCTCTTTTCAAGAGAGAACCAAGTCATGCTGACTATTGGAAATTTTTTGTCAGGGCACTGGGGAACTTCCCTACTCTTTTTTTTTTTTTTTTTCAAAAAGTGCTGTGGGATCTTTAATTTCCACCTGTGCTAGCACCAGCTTAGGCAGATGGGACCTTGGTTTAATGTCTCATCCAAAAGATGGCGCACTCATGAGTGCAGCCCCCTCCTTATACTGCTTTGCAGTGTTAGCATTGGAACACTAATCAAAGTGCCTGTTGTGGGAAAAGAACCCACAGCATTCCAATATCCTAGCACCAAAGATGAGTGGGCTACCCGTTGAGCTACTAACATTGTCACAAGTGATAGATGCAGCATGTTTTAGGAAAAAGCTTTATATAACTGCAGGAAGACCATTCAAACCAAATATGTTTTGTGTTTTTAATGATTAAATTAATCTTTAACTTTCTCATAGTAAATAATTTATACTGATGTAAGAAGGATTTTAGTAAATGAGCATGACCTATAGAAGTTTTTATAGTAAATAAAAGGTAATGCCTGAAGTTGTTAACAATACTTGTTTTGATGCTATTATTTTGTCTAACATTTTCTTCATTTTGATGATTAATGGCTTGTTCTTTACTCCTATGGAATAATCTTTGTGTGTTACATGAGTCACTGCATGGAACTCCGTGTTACTACCATCTATTGATTACAGATTCTTGTATGTTAATATTATTTTAATAAAGTGTTTGTGTGGTGTTTCATTTTTCGGAACATGAATAATAACTATTTTCTGATATTCCTGCAGATGAGTTAAGCCATGCTGTTATTGAGTCATTTTTGCCTCAGCCCATGCTAAAGTACAGTATACAAATAAATTTTGAAGAAATACTGTAGAATGCATTGTTGTGTTGCCTAAACTGCATTAAAGTCCTTTCTTTGCTTTTCTAACCCAGCTTTAACATTTTCCTCATAAACATGTGTTAAGGATAGTCACCAAATAGCAGGTCATTTTAATTTAGAATTGTGAATCTGAATTGGGATACTTGAACCTAGCCATAAAGCGAGTTTGGACGGGAGTGGTCATTGTTAAGTAATGGTGGCTGCCATGACTGTGCATCCTAACAGGTTGTTAATATAAAAGTGACTGTCCAAAAATATGTTGAATAAAGCTTATGGAAATCTTAACATTGAACAGTTCATTATTTATAGGGGTCAGGTTCTAAATCTTGAAAGCTCATAATCTTGAAATTCAAAATACTGAAGCCAAAATCTTGAAAGTTCAAAATAATGAAAACTCAACATACTGAATTTCATTATACTGAAAAAACTACAGGATAGTAACACTTAGTATATGCCACCAGAAATACATAGAGAAACAAATAAAAGGCAAAGCATAATAGTTTATTCAAACTATTAACAGGGGGAGGCGTGCCCCCCACACCCCCTGCTACTTAAATATATCAACTCCAAGATCACACTTTACTACACTAAGATGAGTTGTGGTATAGCAAATTAAAAGGGAACATGACTAAGGTTACAACAGGCACTCATGAAGCACGTAATGGTATGTTTGCCATTTTCTTTTTGTGGAGTGCAATCTTGGAGTTAAGTAGCATGGGGTGTGGGGACTCAGCCCCCCCCCCCATATGGGGAGTGCAGGGGGGCTTGCCCCCCTGCTAATAGTTGGAGAAGAGTAATAGGTTTTCTTATTTGTAAGTTTTGGTGTACTCTGTTTTTACAATATTATGAAATAATGTATTTTGAGTTTTCAATATTTTGAACTTTCAAGATTTTGGCTTCAGTATTTTGAATTTCAAGAATATGCACTTTCAAGATTTAGAAACAGACCCCATTTATGGATATCTCTGCTGAGATTTCACTGAACAGCTTTGCACTTTTTTGGAATCCTTATCTATGACTGCATAAAAAGGTTTAAATTTCCGAATCTCCCTAAACTGAGATTATGATGAGATTATGATAGATATTATATAAAAGATTCTGAGCGTGTACAAACTCCATTATGAAGAATATCTTGATTCATCTAATGTATAGCCTGCTCCTTAATGCAGAAGAAATAAACCCTGACTATGATGCTGGTAACCCAAGTCCAAAACAGAGTCAGGCATCACAGTGTCAGATAGGATGGACAGTAGTGCGTAACTGAGATAATGACCAGTACTAGTATACTGGGGGGAGGGTGGGGAAATTCCTGACTATAAGACTGTTTCCAGGGAGAAACCTAGAATGTGACACTTTGCAGTTATACAAGAACAGCAAAGCTTTAGAAGACTTGGGGACATACATGAAAGCAAGCATGATCTTACATGATATATCCGTATAATTACATAAAATCCACTTAGGGACTTTGAGGTACAGACAATATACCATGGCTTTTAGCCATTATAGATAATATCTTTATCTACTGCTAATATTTCCCCCATGGTCAATGCTGATTGGACACTAGAGATATTAGGGTAGATAGCCAGTAAGCAGGATAACCAGAAACATGGTTAGGCTCAGTACATACATACATACATAAAGTGGTACCACTCATCCAAAGTGATTGTATAAACCAGTGAATAACATGGTTCACATCATCAGAAGGGAGATGGAGTACATTACCTTGTTAACGTGCTTTCTGAAAAGGGTTTTAAGTCACTGTCCTAAAAAATTATTTGTCAAGGTGCCCCCACACACACACACACACACACACACACTCCTTATTCATAGATATATGGTCAATGCAACTGTAGATTAAGGGCCTTAAGAAAACTCCTCCCTTTTAAAAGGATTCTATCTTCACAAATTCTTTGTCTACTGGAGGAACTCCCAAACAGTGTTGTCCTGGAGTTAGTGTACTGTACCTAGTATTTCTTAAGCTATTTTCTCCATTTGTTTACCGCACTGTTATTTATACTGAATAGCTTCCAAAAAATAGAGCCAGCAAAATTAGTGAACCATGCAGTATGTAGTAGTTTATTAAAAACTACTAAGATCCCATTCCATATTGAGAATAAACAGACCGGTTTCGGCCAACAAAAGATCTGGCCTTCTTCAGTGAAATACAAATGACATATAAAATGGCATGGTCTTATATAATGAATAAAGGCATATCATTGGATGACATTTACATATAAATTAATGAACTCATTAATATTAAATACAAATAATCTGATAACACAACATATTGAGTTCACTCAAAAACATTCATTGAGTCCTGGATTAAACAAAGCCCCAAGTTTTGTAATCCATTTTTTCTCCCGAGCATCAAGTTTCTTGTGCCAACCAGATTTATGGCTTCGATCCCCAATAAGTTTATCTATAATAATAAAATGGAATTGTGCTGTTACATGTGTGAGTGTATGTTTATATAAAGCATTGGTTGTCCTTTAACATTTAATATCACTAAGATGTTCAGACATCCGTAGCCTGAATGGTCTGGAAGTCTGACCTACATAAAATGCATGACAACTACAACAAGCCATATAAATTGCCCAGTCTGTATTACAGTTGGCAAAAAAACGAATATCAAAAACAATACTGCTGTTTCTACTAGTAAATTCCTTGGACTTCAAAATGTGTTTACAATTGACACAATGTCCACAGGGAAAACATCCAATCAATCTATCACCCAAGATAGTAGTTTGATATAATACAGGTAATAAAAACTCAGAATGATGTTTATAATGATTAAAATATCCTGCTAAATTTTTTCCTTTATGAAAAGAGAAAGAACAGGTGTTAGGAATTAGTGATTGAGTCCTGCTGTCAGCTTTTAGTATATTCCAATTGTCTTTCACAATATTAATGAATCTATTAGTGTTCCTGCCAAACGTAGTAGTAAACCGAAGTATATTAGATGATGGAGATTTCTGTTTATATATTAATAGATTTTCCCTATTCAAACCACAAGCATGATTATGAGCCATAGTAACATATTCTGAGCTATAACCTCTGTTCATAAATCTGTTATGTAAATCCTGAGCATGATGTTTAAAACTAACATCTTCAGAACAATTACGTCTTATTCTAAGAAATTGTGATTTTGGAATGTTTCTTGCTATATGCTTTGGATGAAAGCTGGAGGCATGGAGTAAAGAATTATATTGGGGGAATTTTCTGTAAACTTCAGTTTTAAGAGTGTCATCCTCTTTTTTAGTAACCAGAACATCCAAAAAAGTAATGGATTTCTGGTCATAAGTAATGGTAAACTGAATTCCCCATTTGTTGTCATTTAAATACTCCATGAATCCATGCAGATACCCAATATCTGATCTCCATACCATCCAGCAGTCATCCAAATATCTCCGCCAGATATCAATATCCGGCAGAAACAAATTATGCATATCATCATAAATCATGATTTCCTCGATATAAGCCATAAAGAGATCAGCATATATGGGGGCAAATGAAGCCCCCATTGCTGTACCCTTGATCTGTAGATAACATTCCTGATCATAGAAAAAGACGTTTTTAGTTAGTACATGCTCAGTCAGATTTATGAGAAAGGTATTGAAACCAGGTTTGTACAAATTGGATTTATAAAGCCAGTATTCAATAGCATCAAGACCAGCCCAATGAGGGATGTTAGTATATAATGAACTTACATCCAATGTGCATAGCCACCAATGCTGTTCTAATTGCATATCATTAGCTATGCTCAAAAATTGTGTCGTGTCTTGTATCCTAGATCTTACCCAAGGTAGAAGTGGTTTTAAATACCTGGTCAAAAACTGTGAGAGTGGCTCAGTAAGTGATCCTATACCAGAAACTATTGGCCTGCCTGGTGGATGTAAAGGATCTTTGTGTATCTTCGGCAGGAAATAAATAGATTGTCTGGCAGGGTCAGTGATGGTTAGGTGTTTAGATGTTTGAGAAGTAATGATCCCATTATCAACAGCAGAATCTAGAAAATCACGAATTTGTTCACTAAAGACTGGTGTGGGATCAAGAGGCATTTTATTATAATATCAGGCATCGCCCAATTGTCGATGAGCCTCATTATCATAATATTTCCAATCCATAACCACCACTGCCCCACCTTTATCAGCATGAAGAATTACCAATTCCTTATTACTAACCAGTTCATCTAGGCTAGATATATCACTTTCAGTCATATTATTAGGCATTGGTTGTGAAGAGTTGTGCTGAAAGTGTAAATCCCTGAGTACGTTACGTAAGAAAAGACCAACAGAGGGGTGCATGGGTGGTGTAAAAGTTGAAGCATGGTATTTAAACCCGTCCAAGTGTAGTTGTTCTTCATCCCCTTTGTCCTGAAAAAATAATTTAAGATTAATAAGCCTACAAAAGGAAAATAAATCTTGTACAAAATTATCCTCAGGAACAAAAAAAACGGGGATAAAAGATAATCCTTTATTCAATAAAGATATTTGTTCAGATGTTAATACAATACTAGAGATGTTGCAAACATTATTCACTTGTTGGTCAATACTTCCATCAAATTTTGAAGACTTGTAACCCTTTTTGTGTTTCCTACCACCCCTCCCCCCCCTGTTTGGTCTAAAGGGAATATTTGGTTGCTACGTTTGGGCGTAGGGGACCCCATGGTGTGTTGTGTGTCCGTGTCAGTCCCTGATGAGGTATCATAGTCAGTGGAATCTACTATATTGCCACGTCCCTTCAAAATAGAACGCGGACGTTTCCTTTTGGAACTGTTGCTGTTAGTATTTTGTACAGTTTGGAATCTGACATGTCTAGTATTTTTAAATGGTTGTCCTTTCTGATAATCAGACAAATCACGTGAAAATTTCTTGAGTTTCCTGTCCTTAAGGCTACTATCAAAATTTAATATATCAGAACTAAACTTGGATAGTAACGGGGGAAAAAGCTATCCTGCTGATACTGGTTACACTCCTGAATTAGTTGTGATACCTTAGAATTTTCTTTATCAACTATCCTAGTATAATACTTGGACAAGGAGAGAACAAACTTCATGGAACATTCTTGTTGAATGGATAACCATTCTGTAGTAAGAATGTCATCCGGATCCGCCACCAATGGCTGGATCTTGACCCTGATAGCTAATGATATGCAATTAGAACAGCATTGGTGGCTATGAACATTGGATGTAAGTTCATTATATACTAACATCCCTCATTGGGCTGGTCTTGATGCTATTGAATACTGGCTTTATAAATCCAATTTGTACAAACCTGGTTTCAATACCTTTCTCATAAATCTGACTGAGCATGTACTAACTAAAAACGTCTTTTTCTATGATCAGGAATGTTATCTACAGATCAAGGGTACAGCAATGGGGGCTTCATTTGCCCCCATATATGCTGATCTCTTTATGGCTTATATCGAGGAAATCATGATTTATGATGATATGCATAATTTGTTTCTGCCGGATATTGATATCTGGCGGAGATATTTGGATGACTGCTGGATGGTATGGAGATCAGATATTGGGTATCTGCATGAATTCATGGAGTATTTAAATGACAACAAATGGGGAATTCAGTTTACCATTACTTATGACCAGAAATCCATTACTTTTTTGGATGTTCTGGTTACTAAAAAAGAGGATGACACTCTTAAAACTGAAGTTTACAGAAAATTCCCCCAATATAATTCTTTACTCCATGCCTCCAGCTTTCATCCAAAGCATATAGCAAGAAACATTCCAAAATCACAATTTCTTAGAATAAGACGTAATTGTTCTGAAGATGTTAGTTTTAAACATCATGCTCAGGATTTACATAACAGATTTATGAACAGAGGTTATAGCTCAGGATTTGTTACTATGGCTCATAATCATGCTTGTGGTTTGAATAGGGAAAATCTATTAATATATAAACAGAAATCTCCATCATCTAATATACTTCGGTTTACTACTACGTTTGGCAGGAACACTAATAGATTCATTAATATTGTGAAAGACAATTGGAATATACTAAAAGCTGACAGCAGGACTCAATCACTAATTCCTAACACCTGTTCTTTCTCTTTTCGTAAAGGAAAAAATTTAGCAGGATATTTTAATCATTATAAACATCATTCTGAGTCTTTATTACCTGTATTATATCAAACTACTATCTTGGGTGATAGATTGATTGGATGTTTTCCCTGTGGACATTGTGTCAATTGTAAACACATTTTGAAGTCCAAGGAATTTACTAGTAGAAACAGCAGTATTGTTTTTGATATTCGTTTTTTTGCCAACTGTAATACAGACTGGGCGATTTATATGGCTTGTTGTAGTTGTCATGCATTTTATGTAGGTCAGACTTCCAGACCATTCAGGCTACGGATGTCTGAACACCTTAGTGATATTAAATGTAAAAGGACAACCAATGCTTTATATAAACATACACTCACACATGTAACAGCACAATTCCATTTTATTATTATAGATAAACTTATTGGGGATCGAAGCCATAAATCTGGTTGGCACAAGAAACTTGATGCTCAGGAGAAAAAATGGATTACAAAACTTGGGGCTTTGTTTAATCCAGGACTCAATGAATGTTTTTGAGTGAACTCAATATGTTGTGTTATCAGATTATTTGTATTTAATATTAATGAGTTCATTAATTTATATGTAAATGTCATCCAATGATATGCCTTTATTCATTATATAAGACCATACCATTTTATATGTCATTTGTATTTCACTGAAGAAGGCCAGATCTTTTGTTGGCCGAAACCGGTCTGTTTATTCTCAATATGGAATGGGATCTTAGTAGTTTTTAATAAACTACTACATACTGCATGGTTCACTGATGTTGCTGGCTCTATTTTTTGGAATTTGTTTAGCATTTCTTGCCGTGCAACTTCCCACGTGCAGGGGAATTTGTTTTGTGTTATACTGAATAGCATCACTAGAAGAAAGATACTTCCCTCTTCACTGAAAGGAACTATATGCTGATCATTGTCATGAGGCCCCTGCTCTTCTTCTCAAGTGGAGCACTCCCCATATTCATACTTTCTTTTATGTTTAATTTACAGGAGAAAGAAGCACCAGCAATCTCTGGACAACATTAAGAAACACAGGATCTTTGTTATAAATCTTGTGTCAGAGAAAGCACACCATGAAAGCCTTAGGGCTCCTTGCAAAACTACTGGGCGTCATAGAGAAAGGTAGACTAATTAATGTCTTACTTATTGATCTGAACAAGGCCTTTGACAAGACCAGTTATAAACTTGTCATTCAAGTATTCCTGCATCATAGCTTTGGAAAGGGGCTTATTGTCTAATTCTGCAGCTATCTTTCCTCATAAATTGTTAGGTTAAATTAAGTAACTAGCTCTCCTGCTTCTTAAATTACACTTTCATTAAAACTTTGGAACTCTTCTGGCCCAGACTGCTTGCTGTAAAAGATATGAACATCCTTTCTATGATTTTTGGTCCTATATAAATAGATTCTTAACAGTCTGTTAACATTTAGTGAGTGCAACATATATTCACTTTTACTTGAAAATTCAGGGAACAAACTGATTGATTGAAGTTAAAGTGCAAGACTACTTTAGGCATGAAGGGTAGGCTGCTTTATAAAGTGATCCTGTCCTTGTGAAAGTTTAAATATAGAGGTCGACAAGACAGAGCTCATTGTTTCAAGACCCTCCTAGCTGATGTTACTACTACTAGAAATAAGGTTTTCCAAGAAAGATATTTCAGTTCTGCTGTGGCTGCAGATTCAAAAGGTGAATTCATTGGCTTCTTCTAAAATAAAGTTGAGCTCCCATGAAGGTCAAGGACCCTTAAAAGAACGTCTCAGAAGAAAGGTGTCCATTAAAAAGGCCTTACAATTTTTTTGATATGCTAGGGTTGATGAGTTAAATCTTTGATGGAAATTTAAACTGGCAGTGAAATGTACTATCAGAGTACAAAACTGTAACTCGTATCAAATATATTTGTCAAAAACTGAAATATAATGGGAATGGGTGCCACAAATGGATCTACTTCCTGTTTTGAGACCCAGAAAGAGAATTTTATTGATTTACCCTTGTATATGTTTTCTAATAGAAGGTTTCTGGGCTGCTTTTAGGACATGGACCACCTTAGGAGGGTATGCCAGGTCCAGAATTATGAAAGGTATTGGAGAAACCATGCAGCTAATTTGAGGGAGTACAGCTCTGTATGAGGTTTTCAGGATGGGTGAGAAAGAAGACCTGGATTAGTCATTAGGGGAAGGTTCTTAAGCAGATGACGCCATAGTAAAGGAAACCAAACCTGTTATGGCCAAAAGGGAGCTATAAGAATAATTCTTTCTCTGCACATTTTGGCTTTCTGCAACAAAATTAATTATTAGAGGGACCGGAAGGAATACATGCAATAGTCATGGAGGCAGCTGGTTAACTGCAGCACCCTGGGGTGTTTGACACTGTGAAGGCATAAGGGAAAATAAGTTGCTGCATTTGGTGTTGTTTGGAGGTGCAAACAGCAAGGCTTTACTAAGTGACATAAGATCATCTATGCTGCTACCAAACTCAGGAGCAACTCAAAAGGTATCAAAAGGCATCTGCTGATGAGTCTGTACAGTAGCAAGTTGGCTTGACCTGGGATGTGCATTACTGATAGAAAGCAATATGAATTGATTACTCATTCTGATAGCTTGATGACCTATTGACACAGGGGTTGAAATCTGTTTTTCCCTTCTTTGTTGATGTATTACTCTACTGGCATATTGTCAAAGTGTACTGCAAATTCTCTCTTGAGCATTGATTGTCAAAGACCTGTAGTACAAGATGAACTGGCACCATCTCTAAAATGTTTAAGTGCAAAGAGTTCTTCTACTGAATCCATATTCCTTGGATTGTCTGCACCAAACAATGCATCTATCTCTACCCCAACCCAGGGCAGATGTGACTGTGGTGATTGTGGTTGGAGGGTAAATTAAGTCACCATTGAAGATATCTGAGATATGCTTTGAATAATTGAATAATCTGATCCATAGGATCTAGCAGCTGAGACCGCTGTACATGCAGAGTCCACTAGAGAGCTCTAATGTGAAACCTCACAAATGGCACCAAATGAATAATTGCTCCCATAATCCCCAGTACCTTCAGTATTAAGGGTGTTGATGGTGTAGGATGTTGCATGAGTAGCCTTACTAATGAATGGATGGGCATTATCCTGTCTGGTGGAAGTCAGGCCAATATCTTCACTGTGTCCAGGTGACAACCTATCAAAATCTGTGCTTGTGATGGCTCCAACTGGGACTTCACAATGTTTACCGATACTCCCAAGGACAGAAACCCACAGAGCAAGTAACCTCTTGCCTGAAACATTGATTCCTTTGTGGTTGTGACCAGGAGCCAGTCATCTAGATAAAGGGAAGACTCTGATTCTGGGTAGTCTCAGCTGAGCTGTGAGCACTGCCATGTATTTGGTGAACACCCGGGGAGAGGCATTGCTGAGACCAAATGAGAGGGCTATAAAATGGAAATAACTGATTCCTGCCTGGAAGTGCAGAAACTTCCTGGATGCCTTGATTATCTTTATATGCAGGTAGGCATTCTGGAGGTCTTAAGAGCACATCCATTTCCCTCCTGAAGGCATGGAAGGACTGACTACACCATAACTATTTGGAACTTGCTTTTCTTCACATAACAGTTTAGGTCAGTTAAATCAAGGAATGGCCTGAGGTCTTTCAGCTTCCTCAGGACTAAAAATAATCAGAAATAAATCCCAGACCCTTTCTGGTTCAGTGGGATGTCTTGGATGGCCCTTTTTAGAAGGAGGTTGGCAACCCAAACCAAAAAGGGCAGCCACTAATTTGGCTGCCTTCTTCTAAAAGGGTGGCATGTCTAGAATTTAGAAGGAGGTTGGACTGAGAGCAATTGTAAATGGGTTGTATAGCCTCTGGTGATTAATTCTGTTTTCTATCTATATCTCATGATGGCTACTCACAGTGACACATAAAGGGATATCTGGCCCTTGACTGCCTCACAGGAAGACACTGGAAGAACCAATGGAATCCCTAACATTGTGGTCCACATAGACTTGTGTCTATTGCAGAAGCCCCTGTGACATGTTAGGCTCTCACCAAGCCCTGCCCATGACCAGATAAGTTGTGCAATTGGAAGAAGGGACTAACCAAAACATAGGTGGGGCAGAATGAAAAGCCACCTATAGAATTTCTTCCTCTGGAAAGTTGGGGTCTATGGGCTAGGATCCTTTCTGCCTCATCAACTCCAGGATATCGCCAGATGTGGAATCTTCCAGATTTTTTTTTTTAATGTCACCTCTTTATTGAAATCCATGTTGGGGGGGGGGGCTAGCAGAGACACAAGGTGCTTTCACTTGTACCTCACGCTAATCATTCTTGAGACACTTGGAGTGGACTTTTCCAAGTGATAGGGAAACAAATTTTTCCCAGATGATATGGATCTACAGTGACATTTTGATGCCTACTTCTGTTGTGACAAGGATGAAAGACCAAAGGCCCCAAATTGAGAAGTGTTACAGGCTGAAGCTGAAGCACAGGGTGTTTTCTGAGTCAAATAACCTACGTGGTTGCCTTGCAACTGTGTCCAAAAACACAGTTACCCCTGAAGTTATTGGCCTCACCACTGATGTTGGCAGTCATAAGGTCAATGGTGCTGAACCTCGATGTCAACACTATTTTTCCTATCTGGTGCCAAGCATAGCCTTGGCCCTGACACTGATGCCTCAAACACTGACAAAGCCAAAATCATAAACAGAAATGAAGGCATTAGTGGCAGTGTCAATGTCAACCCATCAGTGTTGCTGATTTTGTGACTAGTGGGTTCAGCACCAAGGAAGTCAGTGCTGAGGCCAGCAGTACTAAGGGAGTTGGTGCCAATGGTTGAAGGATGATCAGCAGCAACATGGACTGCATGGGACCAATATTCACCTCCAACAGTCCCAGTGCTGATATGCGACCCAGGGTAGGTACATAAGACGTGAAAGGTAAATGTTCTTCTCTAGCTGCCCTAAGGTCAGGGTGGGTATAGAGAGGACACCAAGCACAGTTTAGGCCTTGAACAAGGCCTTCATTTTCTGATTCTTATCTAAGTGCATAGATGGGTTCCTCAATGACCTGGATGACCTCATGGACAAATAGGAGGATGGCTATGATTATATATCTAGAGAGTTCTTTCCCTAGAGAAAAGTCCTCAAGTCATCTCATTAGAGGGCATACAGGAATAGTAGTAACCTCCAAATGGAACACGCCAGCAGTTAATGGCTGATTGACACTCGGG